>NC_058419.1:71940765-72107357 GCF_002201575.2 Neomonachus schauinslandi | reverse complement strand
CCCCCCCCCCCCCCAGCCGCATGGAGCACACAGAAGTGTCAGTACCTGTGCATTTATGTTACTTCTGCCCTGTACTGGGGCCCCTGTACCCCGGGGCCTCATCTGTCTTCACCCCTGGACCCCCGAGATCGGGGCCTGCCACACACTAAGTGCTCATCACTTGTTGAATGAATGAATGCAGGTCTTGAAGGGGTAGAGGTCTGTGGTGGGTTAAGGAGGAAGACAGACCCACGGTGAGGTGGCCAGAGCAGACTACACATCTTGCTCTGAGGGGCAGCAGTGATGGCAACTGGGGGGGGGGGGGGGCTGTCTGGTGCCCTGCTGCAGCTCCACGAGCCCCAGGGCCTGGTCTCCCTCCACCTGCAGGCCTGAAGGAACTTCTTGGGGCTGGGGGTGGAGGAGGTGCGGGGGAGGGGACACGGAGGAGGAATGGATTAATCTGGGGATTAATTGAAGGACTTGGCGGCCTGGCGGGGCGTGCTTGGGGTAGCGACTCCGAGGGCTTAATCAGATTACAGGCTTCGGCACTTGGTCTGTCCCAGCAGTGCCCAGCTCACCCTCAAGAGCATCCCCATTCCAGGGCTCTCCAGGATGGAGCCCACACCCTGTGGTCAGAACCCACTCTGAAGCTTGGCCTCTTGAGCACCCACCGTGGAGACCCCCCATCTACCCAGTCTAGCCAGGTCCGGGCCCACCAGATGAGCCAATCTGAAGGGCCTATACTTGCAGTTGAGACAAAAATGGGTTCAAAGCGCAGCCCCACCACTTCTTAGCTGTGTGATCTTGAGAATGCCATATAACCTCTCCGAGCCTCAGTTTTCTCACTTGTAAAAGGGGACAGTAATGTCTCCCTTGAGGCACTGATGTGAGAATTAAACGAGATGCAAGAGGACGCACGTTGCAAGTGTTCCTTACCGCTGGTAGAGCTGGTCAACCCTTTCCTCCCACTGGTTCAGTCTAGCTGAGGCCGGAGCAGCCTCCATGAAAATATAGGAAAGCAAGCAAGGCCAAGGGGAGAGAAGATTTGTCTCAGTCAGTGGCCGGAGCTGGGCCTGCAGAGAGAATTCTGCCCACACAGATGGTGATAGGACGGCCAGGTACCAAGTAGGCTGGGAGCCTCCAGCTCAAGCTCCTGGACCAGATAGCCTGGGGGTGGGAGCCCTTGGCCTTGCCACTTCTCCTTCCATGCCAGGCAAAGCTGGGCAGAGCCCCCAGGGTTCAGTGAAGATGAGAGCCTCTGGCCTGGGGGAGGCCCCACGGTTCTGAGGCCTGGGGAATCTCAGATCCCATGGCCAGGACTGGGGTGGTGGGGGTGGGGGTGGGGCTGGAGATACACTCTCTGTAGGTCTGGAAAGCCCTATGGCTGTCCTGGGAGCGGCCAGGCCCACCAGGGCACGGACGGACGGACTGCTTTGGGAACAGACTGGCTTCCGGCCTCCCTTCTTCTAGCCCCCAGTAGTTTATTAGGAGTAATTTGTTAAGCTATTCCAGCTTGTCAGCAGCCACTTCAATGTCTCTGCCTCCTGCTTGCTTTTTGGGGGGGTCCAAAAATGTCAAGAGCTGAGGGGCAGGCTAGAAAGGAGAAGGTCATGTGAGAAACAGGCCTTTTGAGGAGGGGGGTGCCCAGGCCTCTCTCCATCTTGAGGCCTTACCTCCACAGGATGCCATGTCTGAAGGGAAGAGAGATGGGATAATTAATCTGTCGCCCTCACACCCCGGCCCCCTCCAGTTGTGCTCCCGTCTCAGGGAAAGAGCGGTCTCCAGAGAGGAACAGGAGGCTGGGGTGGGGCAGGCAGGCAGGGTAGCCTCTGGTGGATTGGGGTGGGGACTGGGCCTGGAAAGAAGGTGGGGATGGCTCGGGGGCCTCAGGCTGTTCTGCGGTGCTTGGCCTCAGGTGGGATGTTAGGAACCTGCGTGAGTAGAAAACAAGATAGGGTCCCATTGTGCAAGGCACTGGGTTCTAGGTTTCACCGGGATCAACTCATTTTATCTTCATAACCTTGTAATTTTACAGGTGGAGGAACTGAGGCTCAGAGAAGTAAAACGACTTGCCCAAAGTCACACAGCTCGAACGAAAGTGGTAGGGCTGAATATGAGCACAGATCTGGCTGACTCCAAGGCCTTCAGGGTATTTAGGGCTGCTTTGGATTACAAAGAAACAGGAAGCTCTGTCAGGCCGGCGAGAGCGTAGCTCACTGGTTTGCCAGGCCTCTGGCCCTGACCTGGTTTCCCGCCCCAGTGAGAAGCAGCGGGAGCTAGAATGGAGTCTGCTGGGGGATTCTGCCAGCTCTGATGGTCAAGGATTTCCCAGATCTGTCTTTGACTCCTTGTGATGGCCAGTCTGCTAGCCAGTCAGGGCTGGGGGACAGGAAGGCAAACGTAGACGAGCTTGAGCCACCCCAGGGACGAGCAAGGTGTGGGGGGAGATTTTTCATGAGACAGCCAGGCTCATAGTACCCGGCCAGGTGCAGCTTTGAGCAAGACTTGGCAAGAGGAGACAGGTCTGAGGCGAGTTCTGGCTCTTAATCACTGCTCCCCTCCCTCCTGCACACCCTGCCACCCTCCCAGGAGCTGGGCGCCATGGGGGGCTGGGAATGGGAAGGCCTGCCTGCCACATCCCTTGCCCTGGCCCTGCCCCATGGACTCTGGGGGAAAGCTCATTAGCTTGGGGGGTGCCCCGGCCCTCCCCTCACAGCTTGTCACACAATTAGCCACCCTCTCTGTACAAGTTGCTGTGTAATTATTGGGTCTTGGCGGGCTTGGGGCCATGTAATTAGCCTGCCCCAGCCTCCAACCAGCTCTCAGGGTCATTAGTGGGCCCACTGGGGGCGGGCGGGTGGGCAAAACATCTGCATGACAATGCACACATTGTGGCGCCTCTGCCTGCACCCAGGGCAGAGGGGGCAGCTGGTGCCACTGTGGAGCCGGTCTCCTGGGCACATGTGCCCCGAGCCTGCCCGGAAGCCCTCCCAACAAACCCTTTCCCACCCTTGCTCATCCGGGAGCCTCACCACCACCCTGGACGCAGGTACTCCGCTTATCCCCATTTCACTGATAAGGTAACCAAGGCTTAGAGAGGGGCCAGGGCTCCCCTAAGATCACTTAGCTCTCAGGTGGTGGGGCCAGGTATGGTACTCAGATCCGTGTCACTCATTCACTTTGTCCCCATGCTAAGCCTGGGAACAGACAGGCTCCTGAGGGCCAGCGCTTGATGCTGAACCAGAGACTGCCTGAGCAGCCTTGTTCGCCCCCAGGGGCCTCTGGGGGGGGGCCTCTTTTCCGCGCCCCGAAGCCCTCTGCCAGCTCCTTGGCCACCCCAGCCTCTTCCAGGACCCTCCTTTAAGAGTTCTTGGAATTCTCCCCCAAGCCAGCATGACAAGGCGACTTCCCTAAGCATTCAGCCTTCCAAGGGGAGGGCCGCCAAGATCCCCTTAGTACCTCTGCCTGCTTGGAAATGTCTCTTCTATCTCTAGCCAGGTGCCTCCTTGGAGGGCTAAGAGTGGGCACCCCCCGCTTCACAAGAATATTCCTGCACTGAGACACCGTCCCCCGTCCCCCTCCCAATCTGCTTCTCCCTGCCTTGAAAGGTCTTTCACTATCTCTCACCCTTGCCTGCTGTCTAAAAGCCTGGGCCGTGCTGTCCTCCATTAGGATGCTCTGCACAGTTGACGGAGGAGGGACGGACGGACGGACGGACGGACGCGGCCCAGGCTCCCGGATGCTTAAGCCTCTGGCCCTGCTTCGCAAAGGTCTGAAGGTACATTTGCCATGGGACCTTGCCCGGTTACTAGCTCCTTCCTCTGGCCAGCTAGAGCTGTGCGATCTTGAGCAGGTTCCCCAACCTCTTGGACCTGGCCAGGAGTTACTGTGAAGCCTGACTGACGTAACTTTGGCAAGAGCTTGGCTCTGCCATTGCAGGGCATGCAGTGAGAAAGTGAGCTCTCGTCCCAGTTCGCAGCAGCTATTGGCCTCCGAAGCCAATCCCACCTTCCATCTCTCCCAGGGCTCTGAACAAAGTCCCCACAGAGCTCCACTGTTCTGCACCTTGTCCCCCTCCCTCCCCTGCTGCCTGCCCCTGGCGACCCCCGGCCACCTTCCAGCTCCCCCTGAACCCTCTCCCCGGTTTGAAGGCTGCATTATCCTGGCTGCAGGGAAATTAGTTGTTCCCTTGAAACCCTCTGCCCCGCCCTCCCTGCCCCCCTTCCCAGGGCTGGTGACAAGTATGTGGGACTTAATTGGCTGGCATGAAAGGCAGCACTGACATTAATTGGCTACATTTGGCAGGCAGGCCCCCAGCCTCCCCCTTCTCTCTCCAAACCCCTACCGCTTCCCAGGAACCTTATCAATCCCACCACAGGGACCAAGAGCTTCGAGGCCCCTGCCAATTAGGCACTTTTTGCTTCTTTTCTTCCCCTGATGGGGTTTCGTTAGAATTTATGACACTCTATAGGGCTGGGGGTGAGGAGGGTGGGAAGCAGGAGATGGGAAGGCTGGGGGAGGCCCATTCCTTTGGAGAACAGGCTAGGGGAGGGGGCGGGGGGGTGCGGATGTGAAAAGGACACTTGGGATTAGGCCCCGAAGCTGGAGGGGAGGGGGTCTATGATGCAGGATGTAGGGCCTGGGGGAAGGGCTTTGGCCAGGCCAAGAAGACTGATTTAATAGGCACTGCGTGCTCACTTGAAGGAAGGTTTGGGAAAGTTTGAGGCAATCCAGTGACATGGCCAGGGGACAGAGCCGGACGGCCCGGCTTTTCTTCCTGCCAATCCGTGTGCGCCCTAGCATCCGTCACTGGCCCTTTCCGGGACACGAAGCGTTGGGGCAAGGCCTGTGGTTCCCATCCCAAGCCAGTGTCCATGAAGAGACCGGCTGGAGAGCCCTCTGGAAGTCAGCCACACTGCTTTGGAAAGCCTGTCCTGGGTTCGGGCTGTCGTGCCAATGACCCATTGGTCTTGGCCAATTCCATGCTGGCCCGAAGCTTCGACTGGCAGCCCAGGATGTCGATACAATAAAACCAGGAAGATAAATGAATTGTTGCTGCACGAGTTCTGTGCGCGGGAGAATGAATCTTTCAAAGCCCGAAGAAGGTGGTGAAAGAGATTCCTGGTGATGTTGAGGGGGCCCACCGGCCTGGATAGGCCAGCACAGGTGGGGAGGAGGCAGAGACGAGGGGCCGCCTCGTGTCACACTCTGAAATCACCCCTCGCAGCCAATGTAGCTGCCCTTGTGGGCAATGGGAAAAGGTTCAGCTGATTCAGGGTTCCCAAGGACATTTAAATACAGATGTGCTCTTTCGGAAGAGGAAGGCCTCGGGCATTTTGGAAACGCTATACCAGCGTTTTGGTGTTGACGAGTGGGTCCGATACTATTCTTTATAGGCCTCTGTTGTTCCCTGTTTTCACATTGGTTTATGAGCCTCTTCTTGCCTGCTTCCGTTTTTGTTTTCCCCTCTCTTTCAGGCCATACACGAACCTCTCATTCTTCTCAGAGTCTTGGAATCGCCTCTCTCCTCCCCCGTGGCACTGGCCCGCAATCTTTTCTCTGGCTTCTCTGAGCTCTGTGTTTCTGGTGCCCCGGGGCCCATGCCTGTCGCGGTGGGAGCCAGCCCTGCTCTACCTGCTCACCTCCTCCCACAGGACCCAGCTCCTCCTCCTCCTCCTCCCCCAAGGTCCTTCTTGTGGGTCCGATATAGGTCCAGAGAAGCCCCTGGCCTCAACTTCCCCTCTGCCAGCTGAGAGGCTGATGCTCACCAAGGACCACCAAGGATAGGGCAGCCATTTTGCTTCTAGCAATGGGGACCTGACGCTGGCAGCAGCCTGGAGAGGGAACGCCAAGCCACAGACCCCCATTGCTGCTCTGTTTTAACAAGGGATGGCTTCCAACCTGAAAAAAAAAAAAGAAGTAAACAGAGGCCCCAGGTCCCCAAGGTTTTCAGTTCCATCACCGGGGTCTCCAGGCCACTTAGGACTAAGTCTGGGCTTTGATAGTCTCATTGGCCTGTGCATGACGTGTCAGGAGTGGGCAGTGGGAGGTTGGCCCTGAGGAATCTTGGCGGGCTCCTCCAGACACATCTTGAACACAACGCACCCCTCACACGCGCCCCTTTGTCTCCTGGCACAGATGTTTCCCGTTGTCCAAACTCATCTCTGTTTCTCCTGACGACTACTAACTAGACCATTACAGCAACCACTATTTTTGAGGGTACACTAGGGCCAGGCATTATTCTAAGCACCTCATCTAGAGTCACCCATGTAGTTCTGACTCCCATGTTGCAGATGAGGAAACCGAGGGAAAAGTCCCTTGTCCCGGGTCACATAGCTAAGAAGAGGTGGAGCTGGGCTTCACAGGCAGATCTGTGTGACTTTGAATCCTGGGCCTCTTTGCCTTTGGTGGGGCCAGGGGTACTTGTCACAGTGCAGGGGAGGGGGTACTGCCGGTATGTGTGCGTGCTGATTGGAGCACATGGAAACCACGCCCACTTCCTTTGTCCCTCCATCCCGTGACACCGACGTCCCTCCAGGTCCTCGGACCCGCTCTGTTATTGTATGGCATCTCGTATCCCATCTAAGAAAATTGAATCTCGTCTGCGGATCCTGGGGGGAGCGGGGGAGAGCCTGCAGAACCCACACTTGGCCACAGCCTCAGGCCCCAAAGCTCAGGGACAAAGACTCCAGGGGCCACCAGGGTTGGGTTTTAAGACCTTTAGAGGCCTTAAGCTCTAAACAGCCTGCACAGCCCCTGCCCCCCGCTGGCCATATATAATTAAAATTTAAAACAATACTAAACCATAAAATACGTGTAAGGAAGTCCAACAAAGTTTCAATTTTTCCCAAGATACTACTTTGATGCTTGAAAAAATATATCAAATTCTTTCAAAATTTTTTGCTTTCCCTCTCATGTGCATGCATGGACGCGTGCACACTGCTGTTCATGCTGAAGTGCACGCAGGCTGCCTGCCATTCCTGGAATCCAGTACTCTTGCCCTCACTGTGGTCCTCACCCCACCAGCAACGGCCTACATTCTCACCTCCTCTCGGACGCTGCCTTTTTGCTGAGCTTTTGGTTCCTGAGCCCTGCGCTCCCCTCCCCTGGTCCATTTACCTGGGCTAAATTGCCAATCTCTTGGTGGGGAGGGGCTGGCGATTAACTGTCAACCACCCCTCGAAGCCTTGCCCTTGCTACCCCAGGTGTGGTGGGTGGAGAAGCAGCCACACCTGGGAGCTTCTTAGAAATCCACTACCCACCCCCGCCCCCCGCCCCCGGACCTGCTCAGTCAGAATCCACAGTCACACACCTTCCGCAGGAATTCCACGTGCACGTTATAGTTGTAGTAGCTCTCAAAAGGTGCTCCCCAGACCAGGAGCATCAGCAACCCCCCCCCCCGGACCTTGTTAGAAATCCCAATTCTCAGGCCCCACCCCCGTCCTACTGAATCAGAAACTCCAGGGGGCGGGGCCTGGCAATCTGTTTGAACAAGCTCTCCAGGTGATTCTGGTAGACTCTGGAGTTGAAGAAGCACTGTTGCTCTACATACATAAAGCAGGAAGCTCTCACAGAAAAGTGTGAGGCCCTTGGATTTCTCTAACCCTGACGAAGATGAGTCCAGGCGTAACTCAGCCTCTGAAGGGGGTCCTGCACTGTCCTGATGATTATTCAGGCATCTGGGGTAGTCTCTGGGAAATGACGCTTGGTGTTTGGGAGATTTCAGAAGGCTGCCATGTCCACAGCACTGACTATGTGCTGGGGCTAGCCAGACGCAGTCACAGACATTTCTTCACCTCATCTATAGACCATCCTGGGGGCTAAGACTTAGTCCACCACCCCCTTTAAAGATGAGGAATCTGAGGCTCAGAGAGGTCAAGTGAGGTATGAAGTGTTTAAGCCCAGATCTGTCCGAACACAAGTTTCATGCCTTGTCCGTAGAACTTCTGTTGCCCAGACTTTAGTGCTCTAGAAACACCGAGTGCTGACCGTACGCCGGACACCATTGTAACTGTGTAACCAATATTAAGCCATTTAATCCCACAACATCCCCATTTTACAGATGAGGAGACTGAGGCCTGGGGAGGCTAACTTACCTGTCCAAGGTCTCACAGCTAATAAGGGGTAGAGTTGAGATTCCAACTGGGGCTGAGTGGCGCCAGAGGCCTCACCTGAAAACCAGAGTGAATTTGTTGTCCCTTTAGAAGCCAAGTACAGGTCAGGCAATGGGAACAAAAGAGGGAGTTTGTTGGCCTTGACAGCTTTATTGAGGTGGTTTATGCTTGATTTCCCCAATTTCCAGCTCAGCTGTTTTGCTCACATCCCCTCCCTCCCAGGCAGAATCAGCCCGGGGCTGTAGGCCACTCCCCTGCTCTGTCTAGTGCTTCTCCCACCTCATTGTCCAGGCCCCTTCGGGTCCCCTGTAGCAATCACCCTCAGCTCAGGCTGGTTTTGGGGGCCAGCATCCAGTTGGCCAGCCTGAGGCCCCCAACCACCCAAAAGTCAAGAAAATAGGAATCATATAGGTTCTGGAGTCCCCAGGGGGCAGGGCTAGATGACAGCCAGATGAATGCGTCCTCACGGACCCTCCCCATGCTTCCCTCTCCTCAGTATTCTGGTTCTCCACCACCCCCTTTTCCTATTGGACTGCTACCCACCAGGAGCAGCAGGGCCCCGGCTTGGCACAAATTCTAGGACACCAGCTTCCTATACTGACAGATGGGAAGGTGGGCCACTGGACAGGCAGACAGGCTGATGGGTCAGAGGGTCTTGAGGCCACGGCCCTCCTCCCAGGGGTAATGCGATTCTCCCGGCTGACATTTGTGTAGCGGCTGACGGTTTACAAAGACTCCTCCGAGCATTCTCGCGGTGAATCATCACAACCACCTTGTGAGGAAAAGCCTCCTTACTTCCGCGGATTTTTCGCGCGAGGAAACTGAAGAGGTTCAGAGAACAAAGCAACGGGACAGAACTCACACGGGCCTGCTTACACTGCCCTGAGCTGTGTGGCACTATGGTGCTCCGTTGATGTCACCGAAGACCTGGCCTCGATTCTGTTTGGGAGCTATTAGGGCCAACCTCTTGGCAAATGAGATGGAGTGACTGGACCAGCTGAGGAACCTCCATGAAAAGTTGGGGGACCTGACATGCTTTGCACTAGTCAGCTCCAGGGACCCAGGCAGTTGTCTCTTGCATTTGGACCTGCTGGGAAGAGGTTGGACAAGCTGCTGTGGTCATGCTCCCGGAGGACTGTTCCAAGGACAAATGGCTCTCTCAGGTGCCTCCCCAGGCCCTCATCCTTCTTACCCAAGTCTGACTTCACCCTACCACCGCCCTGAGTGTTCTCCATGAAAGCCTGTTGCATTGGAAACCAAGCCACCGGCCTCCAGATTTTCTCCAAACACATTCTCCCTTTACCCTCAGATCAGAACTGAAACCAGGTATCTGCCTTTAGCAACTCTCTCCAATGGATGCCCTGCCTTTACCTTTGCCCAGCTTGGCTTCTAGGAGCAGTCGGGAGCCTGGTGTGGTCCAAGTGTGCAATTGCTGTTTATGGCCCAAGGCTCCTGTGCCTAATTCCAATTCCCCCTCTTCCACAAGGAGCCACGTTATTGACCAGAAGCCCCTCTCCCCTTGCTCAGCTCCGCTGCCCACCAGAATATTGGCTGGTCTTCAGTTCCCACAGCACCAGGTCCCAAGCCTTTCTCTCTAGCCTGGCCCCTGCTGTCTTCCCTACTGGCTTTAGTGCCCTCATGGACATCTCCTCAGCCTGACCCCCAGCCATCTTGCCTCCATGGCATCATCTACATGTCCTCTCTATTGAAGCGTCCCACGGGCGTGGCCACATCTGAAGCCTTGTCATTACTTGGGTTGGGCTCCAGCTCCAGAATTTCCTATCTTCGGCTCCTCTACCCCCATCCGTCAGGTGACTGGCTGCTTTATTCTTCCTGAACCTGGTTTGGTTCCAGCGCTTGGTAGTGAGCGAAGTAACCATTTGCTGGATGAACGAGAAAAATGGATTGGTCCCTCCACTCCTGAGCACTTTAGTCTCTCACCCCCATCCCCTAGCCCATTCTTCTAGCCCCCAGTCCTCTTCGAGGCCCCCTCACCTCCCTGCTTTGTCTCCTCTGGACCCTGGTGCCAGCCGTGACCTTCATGACTTGAAGCCATTCAAGCTTTGCTATTTCTGCCTTCTCCTGTCCCTTGCCCTGGCCAGTTAGATCGTAGCACTTACAAGTTTGCCAGCCTCAACAGGAGGCCCTTGCTGATGCTGCTGTCCCACAGTTCTTCGACTCATCCCATGGGGACTGCTATTCCCATCTTCCACTTTTCTTACATTCCAGCCTTACGACTACACCCCTCCTAATACTTGGCTTCCAATTTTGCTAAGATAAAGGCTGTCCATCTCAAAATTTCTCTGTATTTCCTCTGTCCCTCCCAGTCTCTCTTCTTCCTTAACCTCCCTCCTTCCCTCCCCCCTCTCCCTCCCTCTCCCTCTTGTCTCCTAGGAAGAGATGTCTATCCTCCTCTCCATACCTAACCTCTAACTCCATCAATTATTCCCTTTCTCCTCTATCTCCACCTCTCCCCCTCTTTTGAGTGCTGTTTCCTCCTCAGGCTTCAAGGATTTTCAGCTCTCCCCCATCCTTCAAAGAAACCCTCCCTTGACCCTTCCTCCCTCTTAAGCTATCATCTTCTCTCTTGCCTTCGTTTCTCAGCCAAACTTCTTGGAAGCATTGTCTACTCTCACTGTTGCTGCTTCCTCACCTCCCACTCTCTCTTCAGTCTCCTGCATCGTGACCTCTCTCCCTCTCCCCTGAAATTGCTCTTTTAAAGGTCACCAGTGATTTCCTTATCGCCAAAGCGAGTGGTCTTTTTCCACCCTCACATCTGACCCTGCCACATGTCCCTTCCTACTTGACATTTTCTCTTCCCTTGGCCTTGTCTCTTGCCTCTTGCAGCTCCTTTACTCTCCGCTCATGCCATGCATGGGTCGGTTTTTGCTCTAGCTTTTGTCTCTGGTCTTCTCTCTCGATGCACTCTCCAGAGCAGTCATGTCTACTCTCCTGCTTTTAGCCATTCTGATCCTGTCCCATTATTTATCGCTAGCCCTGATCATTCACTCAGTCCCAAACTCAGGTCCCAATGTACTTGCTGGGCATGTTCATTTTATGTCAGACAGGGACCTTGGACTCAATGCATCAAGCTGAAGTCATCATTTGCCCCCCAAGCTGGCCCCTTCCCATATTGTTCAGTTTCATAAATGGCACAACTATCCACTCAGTTAGTAAAGCCAGAAGCCTGGGAGTCACCCTTGCCTCACTTCTTCTTCTCCCCACATCCAACCCATCACCGAGTCTTATCATGTTTCTCCAGTTTGTCCCCTTTTTTTCCCCCAGCCCCACATTCCGTTTTGCCTCATCTATCCGTTCATTCAGCAGTTACTGAATTCTTCATGACCGTCACTGTGTCAGACTCTAGGGGATACCTGGTGAACAAGACAGCCAAGGCGTCTGCCCTCAGGATACTTACATTCCGGTGAGGAAAACAGATAGGGAAGAAACAAACAAATACATAGAGAGAAACAAATGGAGTAAATAGACGGCCGTGGTAGAGAACAACAGGGGGCCCTATTTTAGATACGGTGTTCAGAGAAGGCCTTTTAAAGGAGGCCCTATTTAAGCTAAGGCCTGAAGGCTGACAAAGAGCCGGCGATGTGAAGAGCTGAGGAGTAAAGTTTGCAGGCAGGGAGAACAGCAAATGCAAGGGTCCTGAGGCCAGAAAGAACTCAGGTATGCAGGGCGCCTGCATGGCTCAGTCGTTGGGCTTCGGCTCAGGTCATGATCCTGGGGTCCTGGGATCGAGCCCCACATCAGGCTCCTTGCTCGGCGGGAAGCCTGCTTCTCCCTCTCCCACTCCCCCTGCTTGTGTTCCCTCTCTTGCTGTCTCTCTCTCTGTCAAATAAATAAATAAAATCTTAAAAAAATAAAGAACTCAAGTATGTTACAAAGCAGAGAGGATGCCAAGTGTGGCCGAAGTGGAGAGAACAAGGGGGGCAGCAGGACAAGGTGTGGTCAGAGAGGGAGACAGGGGCCACATCTCGAGGGGCACCTTAAGCCAAAATAAGAAGCTTGCATTCTTATTCCAAGCACAGTCCCAAACCACTGCAAGGTTTTCATGTAGGGAGAGATGCGGTCTGATAGGTATTTTGTAAAACAATTACTCTGGCCATCGTGAGACGAGTCTGAGGGAAGAAGGAGGATGGTGGAGAAGAGATCTGTGCTGTTGTCCATGAGAGAGAAGATGGTGACGGTGGGACAGGTGGAGAGACTTGGATGGACAAGATAAGCTCGAGGTAGAACAGAACCTATTGATAGGTCGAACGTGGGGAGCGAGGGAAAGGAAAGAATCAAGGATAACTCCTGGGGTTTGGGCCAGAGCAACTAGTCAAGGGTGCCATTTACTGAGATGGAAAGCCTGGGGGAGGAGTAGGTTTCAGGGCGGATTCTGCCTTTTTCCTGGGACATATTGGATTGGGGTTTTTCTTTAAGCATTCAAGTGAAGATACCGAGTAGGTAGTTGGTTACATGAGGCTGGAGGTCAAAGAGGTTGGGATGGACACAGATATTTGGGAGTCACAAGCATATAGATGGGAATGGGCACGGTCACCTAGCGGAGAGAATGAAGAGAGGAGAGGAGAGAGCCCAGAATGGGTCTCCGGGATTTTAGTACTTAGAGGTTGGATAGAGTGGGAGTGAACAGAGGGACCAGTGAGGTGGCTGGTGGGAAGAACCAGGAGAGTGTGTGGTCACAGGGTCGAGAGAAGAGACATTTTACGGAAGGAGGAAGTTGATCCATGCTGGTGAAGTCTGCTGAGAAGTGAGGTCAGATAGAAGCCACTGATGGAGCCGGCCCATAGGGAGCACCTGCCGTGTGCCAAGCACTGTGTGAATGTACTCAACATGTATTACCTCGTCGAATCGTCACATCAACCCTAAGATATAGGTGCTGTTATTATCACCTCCACTTTATGGATTAGGAAATTGAGTCCCAGCGGGATTAAGTGTCTTTTTCAAGGTCACAGACACACAGTTGGTTAGTGGTAGATCTGGGGTTCAAACTTTGGCAGGCTGGCTCCAGAAGCCCTGTCTTAACCACTACACTGGCCTCTCATAGTATCAGCTCCTAGAAGTGTCTGCTGGATTTGGCAATCTGGCAGTTGTTGGTGATCTTGACAAGGGTGATTTTAGCGGAGGGGTGAGGGTAGAAGCTAGAATGCGGGGGTTGACAGATGAAGGGAAGGTGAGGAAGCAGAGACTGAGTATATATAGATGGCTCTTTCGAGAAATTTCCCTGTGAAAGAAAGCATAGAAATGGTGTCATAGCTGGAGGGAGTGGTGGATCAAAGGAAAGTTTTGTCTTTAAATTTTTTTCTTTTTCCCTCCCCTTCCCTCCCTCTTCCCCTCACTTCTCCCCTTTTTCTTTTTTGTTAAGAAGAAAGACACTGAACTTGCATCTTTGTTCAAGGGAATGAGTCAGAGAGTAGAAGAAGCTACCCAAAAAAGCCTTGGGAAGGTGAGAAGGGTGGTCTCTGGAGGACGGTTGGAATGACTGGTCTGAGATGGGAGAAAGGCCTCATCCTCCATTGCGATAGGGGGGAACGAGGAACGATGGGGATACAGAATTTGTGGGGATAGAAGGAAGTTCCTGTCTGATGGCACTTGTTTTCTCAATGCATAATCAAGTGAGGTTATCAGCGGTGAGGCGTACGGGTTGGGGAAGAACGGAATCATAACTCCATCAATTGCCCCCTGGGCCATTGCAATAATCCACAGCAGGCCTCCCTGCCTTTAGCTTTTCCTCCATCCTCCACACGGAAGCTAGATTACTCTTTCTAAAGACTTGAAATGTTAACCTCTGCTCCAATACCTTCAATGTCTTTACACACCTCTTCTCCTTTACCTGGAATGCCCTCTCCAATGGCCCACCTCTGCCGGTCGAAGCCTTCTCTGGAGCTCTTTGGGTGGATATAACCTTTCTATCCAGATGGAACTGAACGCTCCCCATCCTTTGTGAGTAACAGATCGACACGCCAGGCTCTGAGCCCTCAGAGAGCAGGGGTTCTGCCATATTCACCTCTGTGCCCCTTCCATGACAACACAATGCATGGCACACAGTAGGTGCCCTACTGTGTGTTCATCTACACAGGAGATAAATGCAGGTTAACCAGAGCACACGCATGGGCCTGAGAGTCAAAAGAGCAAGATTCTAGTCTCCCCTCCTGCACCTCCATTTCTGTCTTTGTAATATGACTGGATGGAATCTGATGGTTTCTAATGCCTCAGTCCTGATACTTTTTAAAAATTTATTTTGTTTTATTTTTATTTTATTTTACTTTACTTTATTCTATTTTATTTATTTATTTATTTATTTTTTAATTTTATGCCTCCACCATTGATGAATTTACCGGAGTCTTCAGGGAAGCCAATGCCACTGCCAGCCTGTAACCTAAGTTTACAAGCCTCTGGATGGAGAGGGATGGCTTTTGACCTATGTGCCAGCCTCTGCCCGAATCAGCCTTTCTAGCCAACAATGATGATAGCCGGCCTTTGTGGAACACTTACTGTGTACTGTGCTAAGATCTTGGCGCGTCTTTTTTTCATTTCATCCTCCCCACCATCGTGGAGGTCATATTTTACGGATAAGGAAACTGAGGTTTGACAAGATTAGGTAATCTGCCCCGTGAGATACAGTTAAGTGGCCGAGCTTGACTTCTAATGCAGGCCTGCCTACTTGCAGAGCTCCTGTTCTTAACGGCTCTGCTGTGTGCTAACCTCTAACAGTGCTCTCCACTTTGGCCGCACAGTAGATTCACTTGGGGGCCTTGAAGACATTATCGATGGCCGAATCCGAACCCCGGACATCCCGACACAATTGGTCTGTGGTATGGCCTGGTCCCTTGGGGATATTTCAGACCTCCCTAGGTCATTCCATTGCGCAGCCAGGATCGAGACCACTGACCTAGAGGCCCAGCCCTCAGGCCTGAAGCTGATCTTGACCTGGACCACCTCAGCTCCACCAAGTGTTCGGATGAGGGGTGAGAGTGGAGCTTGGGATAGAGGCAAAACGTAAGGGCAGGAGGCGGGTAGGGGTGGTGTAACGGGAAAGGTACCTGGAAGTTCTCTTATCATACAGGCTGTGGCACTGGGGGCTGGGAGAGAATCCTGGGCCAGATTTGTGTCCATTGTGACTTCCTTGCCCCCTGCGGCCATACATGGGTCCAAACTGTGTGACTTGTTGACCAAAAAGCGTATTTCTTCCTCATAGGGTTGATGCTCTGTCCAAGGCCCCCTCCATACCCAAAGCCTTGGAAGCTAGTTCACAGATGCTCAGGCCCTGGCTAGAATGCTGTCATCAGCGCAGAGTACCTAGAATTCTGCCAGTCTGATGCCAACAAACAGTCACCCACCCCCTGGCCTCTTGTCACTGGACCTGCCCCAACACTGAGCCTGATCAAGGTCAGGGTCCACAGTCCATTGGACCAAGCTTCCTGCACCAGAATCATGTTCCTGGCCTCAGCTTCCTTAGGCTCTGCCTTCCTTTTCCCCCCACCAATCCCGATGGCTGAGGTCACAGCACGCCTTTACAAAAGCCCACCCAAGTTACGACATGACAAGGTCAAGCAGCCTCTTTCCAGAGGGCCAGGGTGTTCTCTGGAGGACAGTGCCGGGCTAGGGAAGTCCTGTGCCCCGAGAAACTGGCCTCTGCATGCCTACGTGCCAGGGCGGGGTACCCCTGAGGTGGAGAGGGCCTGGTCGGGGGAGGAAGGCTATGAGCTGCTGGGTGGGCCAGGTGGGTGTGGAGAAATTCTCTGTCCAGCTGCACATCTTTATTCATAATGCTTGATTGTTCCTGGCTAGGGAGCTGATCATGCTGTGTGCGTTGGGGTGGGGGGAGCCCCAGGCAGACAGGCGGGCAGGCAGTGGGCTCAGCCTGCTCCCTTCGTCTGTAAGTGCAGTGGGAGTGGGGGTGGCCACGAGCCCGGGGCTCTCAGGCTGCTCACAGCTGGTCCCGATTTGCGGACAATGGGAACTCAGCTCACAGTGCATCTCATCCGAGGCCCGGCTCAGTCTGGGACTGCTTGAAGGCTTGCACAGGAATGCGGGGCGGAAAGGCTCAAAGGGCACACTGCAGAAGAGGCTGCAAGAAAACGCTCTGCCGGAGAGGAGTGAAGAAGTTCGGGGGAGGGCAGCGGGAACGAGGCATGCCAGCTGACCTCACCGGGCCAGGCAGGGCCTCCTCAGTGACCCCCGCTTTTGTGGCCTGGAGCCCCTGCAGCCCCACCGCTGGGGGAGAGGGGGCCAGCTGACACCCATATAAGGACAGGGACTCGACCAAGGGCCCACAGTTTCCCTGGCAAATTTGGGACTGGCATCCAGGCCTCCGGACCCCAGCCATGCCCTTCCCGCTCCTAGAGCTGACTACTCTCTGCGCCAAAGTCCCAGTCCCCTGACCTCAGTGCCCAGGCCATCCAGAGCGCCTGTGAACCCAACACCCCCAGGCCTGCCAGAGAGCACAGGGAGGAGCCCTGTGGGGACATGAATTTCTGAAATCCCGGCCCCGCTCCCTCCGAGCAGGGACTTTCTCCCTACCCTCTGCCCTGCCAGGCACCGGAGCACCTGGGCTGTTCTGAGGGGATTCAGGTTTGGGCTGGGCCAGATGGGGTGGGGGAGGTGTGGGGGGATGGAGGCAGGAGGGATAATGATAATGATAATAATAGCCCAATGTGTTCTTATCATCATATATATATATATATATATATATATATATAAAACTATATGAGGTGGTGGATGTCGACTATACTTAGTGTGGTCATCATTTCACAATAGATATGTATATAAATCATTATTGCTGAACACCTAAAACGAATACAATGGTACGTGTCAATTATATATCAAGTAAAAAAAATAGCAGGCCAACATATTGATCAAAGCTAAGCACTTTGCACACGCAAGATCTCACGTCATCCTCATAAGCACCCTAGGGGGTAGCTGTGGTCATTCACCTCATTTGTGGAGGAAGAAACTAGGGCTTAGAAGAGAGAAGCAACTTGCTCAAGGTCTCACGGCCAATGATTTGCAGGGCAGAGATTTGAACCCGGGACTGATTCCCAGATGAACGTTCTTGCCACTAAGCCGCTTTTATGAGTGCTTTGGGCTAAGAGTGCTTTTGAAACATCATGCAATCCATGCTCTGCACTCAAACAGGGGTGTAAATGGCAGCCCCAAAGGCCCGGGCTGAACTTACAGCTTCGAAAGAGCTGTCAGGATCTGGTGAAGAAGGCCGGCTCTTTCTGGATGCAGTGAAGGACCATCCTGCCTCGAGGCGGCGACCCCTGCCCCGGGACAGGCAGGGGGGCCAGGGGTGGAAGGGTAGTGTAGGTTACTTCTCGCAGGACCTCGGGAGGGCTGAGGTCAGCCCGTGAGGAATGGAGTAGTAGACATTCCAAACCTTGGTCTTCTCCATCCAGGGCTGGGCTGAAGTGGTGTGAAATGCAGCCTTGGCACTAATCTGGGCTCCTGCCTTGCGGGATGTGAGTTACTAAGAAAGCAAGACTTCTGAGAGAGAGAGAGCAAGCTAGAGTTAGTTCATTAGGGATATTTGGGACCTTTGTGGAGCTGCGGGGGCCTCCCCGCCCTGAGCAGCTCTGTCTGTTGCCCAAGCAATGTTCCATTAAGGCAGCCTGGGCTGGGGCAGTGGGGGTGCGGGCCAACAGTGGCAGAAGGGGAGGGAGCCCAGCGGGCCCCCAGTGCCGGCGTAGAGCTTTGCCCTTGGCTCTGAGAACAGCTCAGCCGGGTCTGACCTGGACTGGGTTCTGACCAGAGGCAGAGGCCTCGCTGTGGGTGGAGACGCCCCGCTGAACGGAGGAGCCTCTCTGTACCCAGGCACTCTGCTGGGCTCTTTGAACGGAGGGCCCCTGGTTTTCCCCACCGGCCTTGCGAAGTGGGCCTGAGGATTCTCGTCCTGTGAGAGAGGAGACCAGCCTGAGGTCACAGAGCTCTTGAGTTGCCGAGCCAGGATTGCGGGCCGGGCTGTGCTGCGTCCTTAAGCCTGGCGGCCCCCTGGGCCCTAGACAGACGGCCCTGGTTTCTGTGCCCATATCTGACCTGTCCAGGCTGGGCCAGGGGTCGGGCCGCGCGCGCCGGGGAGAGGGGCGCCGGCTGCCAAGATGGAGAGCTGTGTGTGTTTGCGTGTCTTTCTGTGTGTGTGTGTGTGTGTGTGTGTGTGTGTCTCCCAGCGGCTGTTCTGCTTCCTCAGCAAGCCTTTCCCTTCCCCCTCCACTTCGTTTCTCTTTCTTCTTCTCCTTATTCCTCATTGTCGTCTTCTTTTTTTTAATGAGACTTAATTAGCGTCGAGTTCCTCCTCCGGCTCCCTCTCCGCCCCCTCCCCGCCCCTGCCCTCGCCCCCCCTCCTCTCCCTCTTTCCCGAGGTACAGGCCAAGCGATCTGACAAATGCACTTGAGAACAAAGCGCCAGGCTAATTCAGGGCCTGCTCAGGAAGCAGGAGCTGAGCTGAGATAATGGGTCTGAAATAGCCCAGCATGATTATGCTTCCTCAGCCTGTGGCCAGGCGGGTGCAGGCTCCGGCCGGCAGGCGGGTGGCAGGTGGACGGCGGGCGCCGGACGCCGCTTGCCTATGTCCTGCCGGTGGGACCATGCCAAGTCCTGAGCCCTTCCTTAAAAGCCCTCCAGATGCTCTGGGTAGTGAGGGCCGTGCTTCTGCACCCACGTCAGTCCTCTTCTGGCCTTTGCGGGAGCTGCTTTCCCTCCTGGAAGCCTACAGACCCCAGCAGGGACAATCCTGGGTCAGCAAGGGCCAGCCACTCGACCACAGTTGCTCGAGGGGCTTATGGCAACGCTGCATCAAGAGTCCAAGAGGCCAGGCCCCCTGCCTTAAGTCCTTGCTTGGTCACGCTGTCCCCTTCTCAGCTTGGTGGGAGAGGCGTGGGAGGGATAACACGGAGCAGGGCTTGGGCCTCCAGGCAGGGCCCCGCTAGGAACTTGAGTACTGGGGAGAGACGGAGCCCCCCCGCCTCAGATGACCAGAGAAGAAGGGGACGCTGGGTCTGTTCTGGCATCCGAAGCAAGCCAGGACATTGGCATGGTGCCCACCAGAAGGGTAGATTCAGACGTCACTTGGATATCCTCAGCCTCGGCTTCCTGGAGTTTGTCCAGAGCTTGAAGCCAGACTGCGGGAGGAACAGTCAGAAGGATAGGCCCAGGATGAGCAGGAATTCCTTCCCACAGGCCACTGGCCCATCCCATCATCTCCCTGCCCCTGCTGCCAGGCCTCCATCCTCATCCGGACATGGCCTGGAGCCCTGCAGTGAGAACAGGCATGGATCTTTATTCCCTGGCCCAGGGCTTAAATTCGCCGCCTTTCCTAGACCCAGCAACCAGTGGGCTGTGTGTGGACATGTGTCCATTTTGCCTCATTCATCCGGACAATATGCTCAGAGCCAGGCCATGGGGACTCAGGCAAATTGGACAGAGGCCCTGCTCTTAGGCGCCCTTAGTCTGGTGGCGGTGACACACAAAAGCCAGAGATACAGTGCAACGTGATCAGTCTGGTGGCAGTTGGAGTCCAAGAGGCCATGGGAGCTGGGAGGATATCAAGAGCAGGGGGTCAGGGAAGGCTTCGCGGAGGAGGTGACGTTTGAATTAGGCTCGAGAGACGAATAGGACTCCGCCAGGGTCAAGATGGAGGGGCTAGAGTTTGGCTCCCTTCAGGGCATAAGGGAGCTGGACTGTGAAAGTGCCAAACACATGCGTTCTAATGTTCTAACGATCATTGACAACCTCGGGGGCCTGGGGCTAGAAGGAGGCAGAGGAGTGGGAACTGCCAGGTGGGGCAAATGGGCCCCAGTTGCATGCAGTCCTGGCGGGCCACCGCCTACTGTCCCTGCCCCACGTGATCTGACCTAATACAGGACCAAGGGTTCTCTCCTCAGACCTACAGCACTAATCTCTCTGGTCCTTGATCAGACCTCAGCCCAAACCACACTGATGGAACCCAGACCTCAGCCCTTGCCTCCTGTTCTCCAAACAGAACCCCAGGACTTATACCTCTGGTTTTCATTTTGAACTTTATTTCTGACCCCCTTGCGCCAGCCTGCCCTCAGCCCTGAATCACCTTTCTAGCTACCAGGATCCCAGAGATAGCCTTCCCTTCCACACGTTTGCTTCAGACCTGGCCATCTGTGGAGTGAGCAGACTGCCTTCCTTTGGTGTTTTTCCATCTCTTGAGCTGTTCCAGGACTTAATATAACCATCCTGGCTTTTCCTGTAGCAAGGTCTCTATAGGAGCCCAGTGCAGGCTTTCTGAGCCTGCATGAGAAAGCTCAGACTGTCTCCCAGAGTCACCATGTATGGTTGTACAGGTTGTGAACTGCACAAGGGGGTCTGGCTGAGGGTGTGAGCGGGGACTGACATCCGGCCTGCCTTCTCTTTCCCAATCGTGGGCAAACCGGTGCAGGCTGTGTCTGCCAACAGGGGGCGCCCTTTTCTAGTTAGCACAAAGGTACTGGATGGATGCGAGGGGCCCTGGCTCCCCTCCCCCGTGTCCCACCCCCATCCCGGAGCCCTGGATGAAGGGGACTGCAGTTGAGGAACTCTGCAAGGCCCTCCCAGCTGAGGAGCCTAGGTTTGTGAGCTGCAGCAAATATCTGGTGAGTGGAGCCAGCTCCGGGACAGAGGCTGTTCCGGGCTGTGCAAAGGGACTGTGTGTGAGGATTAGTGAGAGGAAATGAAAATTGGGGATGGCCCTCGGGGGAATTGACTGTAGATGATGTCAGAGAGGAGGCTGCCTCCTGGAGAGCAAGGGACCCGAACGGCTGCAGAAACAGGGGAAGGCGTGGGAAGGAGGGGGCTCGCCCCACTGTCCCCAGCAGCTAGGCAGGCTGCCACCTTCAAGGCCCAGGTCCCAGTCAGCCCACCTGTTTTTCTGACCCCTAGCCGCCTCCTAGCTCTCCAGGCGCCTCGGGAGCTGAGAGGGCACATCCCTGCCGAGGGCCTCCAAGGGCCCAGAGCGGGAAGGCAGGGAGGAGGGAACCATCAGGACAGGGTTTTACCTCCTGGCTGCACCCCTGCCGAATGATCTGCTCTTCCAAACGTGTTCATTACAGACTCCCTTGGCCATGTCGCAAGGTGGGTATCATCACTGCCATTTACAGATGAGGAGACTGATGCTCAGGGAGATAGGAAGTGACCCGTCTAAGCTCACTGAGCTGGCACGTTGTAGAACCTGTATTTGAACTCCATTCTGCTCAGGCTCTTCCCATTTCACCCCACCGCCTGCCGTGGGCAAGAGCCGGAGGCCGGGTGTTCCGTGCTAATGATTTCAAAAACTCAAAACATTCTGTTTGGGCAGGATTGCCTCCATCTTCCAGATGAGGAAGACTGAGGTCACGCACGGCGGCTAAGTGGCAGAGTCGTCAGTGATGGCCTTGGAGGGGGCAGGGAACGGGAGCGTTTTCGAGAAGGAAGGAGGAAATGCACGTGTGCGCGTGTGTAGGGGTGTATGCGTGTCGGGCCAGGGGCCAGGAGGCATCATGGAGCGCTCAGGCCAGCTGAGCAGAGGAACAGAGATGGGAGGGCCCAGCTGGAGGTGGCTTCGGGACGGGCGGAGAGGGGAGGGGGCAGTATGTGGGTCCGGCGGTGTGGCTAGAGGGTTGTGCCCTGGAGAAGGGCAGGCTCCATTTATCGTGATGTTTCCCCGAGTTTGCAAAGAGCTCTTTCTTCTCTTGCAGGGAGGGCTTTCTCTCCAAGACTCTGCCACTGCCTGCCCCCCTCTACCCTCCATGGGGGCTTTGCCTGGTCCCCAGCTGGAGCCCCAGCCCTGCTCCCTAATTCCAGCGGGGCAGGCAGCATGCCCGCATGCCCAATTGATTCTCCCAGCACACACAGGTAATTCATCTCAGCTTCCCTTTCAGACCCCCGCCCCCAGATGTGTGGCCTTCCCAGCAGCCAGAGGCCACCTCACCCCACCCATATCCCCGGCCAGCTGCAGCCCCTTATTTCCCAGGGAAGAGAGAACTAATAAAGGACAGTCTCTGAGCCACAGCCCCCCCCCCCATTCTTTCTTGCCACAGCCGCCCCATAAAACTGAGGGGAGAGATATAAAGAGAGCAAGTGTGAGTGGAGATAGAGTTTCCATGTGAGGAGGGAATTGGAAAGGTGGGGACGTGTAGCTAGGGTTGGGACAAGAGTGGGCCAAGGCTGGGGCCTGAGCAGACATGGAAGTCCCTATTAACAGTCACTTTGGCCCTGAAGAAGGGAGAGGGATAATATGGGTTTGCAACAGATGGTGGTGGTGAATATGCCAAAGGTGGTAGGCCTGGGTGTGGGCGCCCAGGAGGGGGTCATCCTGAGAGCATCCTTTCTGCCTTTCCCTTCCCTTCCCTGCTCTGTCTCAGAACCCGGCAGGAGAGTCTCGAGCTCTGACTCCCAAGCCTAGCTGCACACTGACCCAGAGTGACTTTGGTCTGCTCCTTTACTCTTCTCCCCAGGCCTCAGTCTCTTTGACTGTGGAATGGGCTCTGCCAGACACCTGACAAATCTGAGTTAGGACAGGATGTGCTATTGGCTCTGCCCCATGGGAACTCATGGAAGCCCCTTGTTCCTCTCCTCTCAGGTCTGGCAGAACCCTTAGGAGAAGGTCGGGTCTTACCGGTAGAAGAGCCAGGTTCTCTGGGATGGGCAGAGTCTGAACTCTGCAGGAGGTATGCCCTTTCCCGATGTGTCCAAGAGAAAGAGGGGGGCAAATCTGAGGATATGAAACCCTCCCCACTCATGGGACTCCTGGTATAACCTTTATTCATTTATTCAATTCAACAATTACTTATCGAGAACGTTCCATGTGCCAGCCACTGTTGTAGGCACGGGGGATGGAGCAGTGAACACAATGCACAAATCCCTGTCCTGAGGAGTGAACATTACAGTGGGGACAGAGAAGGACAGTAAGCAGGTAACTCCTCTTCTATAAACCAGAGGTTGGGAGATGGGGGTAGGAAGTAAGACTGGGGGGCTCTGGGCCACACGAGGGCCTCTCCTCCCTGCTATGGCTCTCAGAAAGGAGCCCTAAACTGTTCTCCCACCGAAGCTCCTTTGCCAGAGCTGGACCAGTTTGGGTTGCGTTCTGGACTTAAGGGTAGGGTGTACTGGCCAATCCCTTATGTCTAGATGCTGGAAGAGGAGCTTCCTCCCATCCTGTCCCCTGGCTTCCGCCTGCTGGGATGGACCTGAGGTTCAGTCCTGGGCATGCAGCCTGAACTGGCCCTGGTGTGGGCCCCATAGCTGATACCAACCTTCCCAGTGGCAAAGGACCTGGGCAGCTTGGGTCCCCTGCTGCTGGATCTGGGATTGTATGCGTAGGGCTCTAATCCTCTCTCTGCCATCGACTCCTTAGCAGACACTGGACATAAGGTTAATCACCATTTACCTTGGTTATTAAAAAGGTGGCAGTTGTGACAATGTATGAGAGGGTTCCCTGGAAAGAGTAAAACTCTCGCCAGATGTTTGAGTTTATTCGTACCTGTCTGCTTTTCCCTGGCTTCTCGCTCAAAGCAGGACCTCAGTGTTCGTTGACAAAGCCTTCGCGGTAGAGAGCACCTACCCGCTCCTTTGCCCCTGGTTCTGGGAGCAGAGTTGGGATGGGACAGTGCAGACTGGTTGACCTCTGCTCAGTAGTTTTTACCCCCGCTCTAGATCTGTCTCCGCCTGGCTGTACGTCCTGGACCAAGTCCTTTGACTTGTTGGGACTCAGGGCTCTTGTCTATGAAGCAGGCAGCGGACTCTCCCACTCTGCCTTCCAGAGGTTTCTAGTGACAGTCAGCTAAGACACTGTCAGATGTGCCCGTTGTAAAGTGGGAATGGATGATGGCAGCAACTCCGAGGCCCACAGGGCTGATGGGGTGCGAGGACCATTTCTCAGCTCCAGCGGCCCCAAGGTTTAATTGGGACAGTGATTCAGGAAGGACCTGGAATGGGAGGGGGGAGAGGTATTTTCCAAGCAGAGCCAGGCCTAGTGCTGCCATTCCCTGCCCTGCCCCCACTGGGCTTGGCCCCGGGCAGGAGTCTGGTGCCCTGAAAGCCTTGCCCATGCCTGTTCCAGAGGCCCCTGCTCACTTCGGGGAGGGGTCAGGCAGTGGCCATCCTCAGCCCTCACAGAGCAAGAGAGAGAGAGAGAGAGAGAGAGAGAGAGAAACCCAGAGAGGGTGCAGGGCTGCACGATCCGGACCCCAAGAGAGAGGAACCCCCAGAGACTGAGACAGACAGGGAAAACGGAAGAGAGAGAGACATACAGTGTGAGAGATACGGAGAGGCAGAGGCTACCATGACAGAGAGACTGGCAGCAGTGAGAGAGAGAAAGAGAGACAGGGAGACTGAGCAACAGACGAGGGACAGAGAAAGATTCAGGAGAGAGCAATATTGTGTTTGAGAGAGACAGACAGGCTGAGAGACAGCAGACAGACAGAGGGAGAAGAGAGCCCTCAAGACACTGATGAGAGAGAGGGTGAGCATGAGTGCCACCATCAACCAGAGGTAGAAAACAATCCAGTTTTTCTTCTGCTGCCTCGCCACCAAGGTGTGGGCCCGGGACTGGGGGGAGCCCACCTGAGCTGGGCAGGGTGAGCCCCTAGGGGTAGGGAGATAGGTGTGGCATGGCGGGCACCTCAAATTGCCTGACTTTCTTGGCCAGGAGAAGCCCCTGAAGAATTGTCCCAGCCCCCTGCTGCTTCAGAGAGAGCCTGAGAGCATGCTAGAAGGGGGCCCTGCAGTTGGGGAGATGCAGAAAGGGCCCTCACTTGGGAACTCTGGATTCTGGTTCCAGTTCTGCCACCACTCGGCTTTGAACCTGAGGCTGGACCTTTCCCTGTTTGGGGCCCCAGTAGGCCTTTCTTATAATGGATGTGTCTGGGGAGAGTTGAATAATCTCTTCCAGTTCTAATGTTCTAGGATTCATCTAAGGAAAGGCAGGAGAAAATGAGATCCCTTAAAATACAGAAACCCGGAGGTGGAGAATTTCCAGGCTCCATATGGATATTTATTTTTTCTGTAGAGAAGGCTAAGAAGTTAGATTTTCAGTCTCTGGGGGGAAACACAATTGGGTGTCTGAGAGTTGGGAATGTAAGGAGGCTCTGAGGAGGGACTGCTCGGTGCTGAGCAGAGGGAGGCTGCCTCGGGTGGAGAAGAGCTTCACCTGCCTTCAGGTAGGGGAACGGTGCGATTCATTGCAGAGGCCCCTGCTAGTCTGCGGGTCGGCTGGGTAGAGTTTGGGCACCCCAGTAGCTGTGCTGCCCTGAGACAACCCGGGGGGCCTGGCCACTGTGGGACATAGTCTTGCCCCCCGCTTTAGCAACTGAGAGCTCAGTTAACAGGGTAAAGGGAGATAGTGGGGGTTGCGTCCGTTCCCAGGAGCGGGCTAGCTGGGGAGGGTCTGACAGAGTCCTGTTGTCCTGCTGTGCTGTGGGAGTGGGGACCCACAGACATTTCACAGCCACTGCCCCGAGCGCCAGGAGCCTGGAGTGTGATGAAAAAGATGACCGAGGCTTTGCCTGGCTGGTGGGATGGGGGAGAAGTGAGACTGGCCCCATGCAGGCCCTTTCCAACACGCTCCGTGCTCCCTCCTCCCCGCTGCATCTTGCAAGGCTGCCCTCCCCTCCCGTGCCCACAGGTGCAGACCTTGCCCTCAGGGGGACTGCTGTGGCCTAGTGCGCGGCCACTGCTGCTGCAGGAAGGCTTTACCCAGCGCAGGGGCTTCACCCTCTCCCACTCCACGGCACCGGGGTCGGGCTTGCTCACGGCACTCTCATTTTCCACATTGATAAACCGAGGCCGCATCCTCCCTGGCTCTTAATTTGGCAGGAGAAAGACTGAACTGGTTGAGCCTGGGGCCACACCCAGTGCTTGCGTGCATCTTGGCGGCTTTGTCTGCGGTTAAGGATGCCCAGCTTCTCCACCTTTGTTCTCGATCTCCCTGAAGGGACCAAAAGAAAGCTCTAGAGCAAAGACAGAGGAATGTGGTATCACAACACTCATCCCAGAGGTGAGGTCTTGGAGGCTCAGAGAAGCCTCGGCTGACTTGTCCACAGTCACGCAGCTAACGGGGCACAGCCGTGACCCTCTGTGTGTCAGGCTCCAAAGCATCTGCCGACTATTTGTGGTTGCTTTGTTTCTTTTGGTCTTGTTCATTTTGAGGGGGGGAGAGGTGAATGGTAAGCGTAATACATATTCACTGTAGAAAATGTAAAAACCACAGAGGAGTATTACCAAGAAAATATGACCTATAATCCCACTAACCAGGGAAAAGCACTGGTCACTTTTTGGTATCCTTCCTTCTAGTCATTTCTTTCCTCTGCACACACACACACACACACACACGCACACACACACACACACGCACACAATCCTCCTTTTTACCCAACTGATCATACTGGTCATTCTGATTTATTTTTAATTGTGGTTAAAAAAAACCCGAAAAACACGTAACATGAGCTCTACCCTCCTAACAAATTTTTAGGTGTAAGTGTAGTTAACTACAGGGACAAGGTCACACAGCAGATCTCTAGAACTTTTCTGCTTCACATGACTGAAACTCTAAAGCCATCGCATGGCAACTCCCCCATTTCTCCCTCCTCCAGCCCCTGGCAACCACTATTCTACATTCTGTTTCTAAGACTGACTATTTTAGGTTCTTCATACAAGTGGAATCAGGCAGTTTCTGTCTTTCTGTGACTGGCTTTTCTCACTGAGCATAATGTCCTTCAGGTTCATCCATGTTGTCACATATGGCCAGATTTCCTTCTTTGTAAAGGTTGAATAATATTTCATTGTGTGTGCGTGCGTGTGTGTGTGTGTGTGTGTATTATGTTTTCTTTAACCATGTATCTGTTGATGGACACTTATGTTGTTTCCACTCTTGGCCATTGTGAATAGTGCTGCTATGAACATGGGGGTGCAAATGTCTCTTCAAGATCCGGATTTCAATCCCATTGGATAAGTACCCAGAAGTGTAATTGCTGGATCCTAGGGTAGTTCTATGTTTAATTTTTCGAGGACCCTCCGTACTGTTTTGCCCAGTGGCTGCACCACTCTGCATCCCCACCGACGGTGCACGACGGTTCCAATTTCTCCACCTTCTCACCAACGGCTGTGAGTTTTTGTTTTTGTTTTCCTGATGGTGGTGTGATTATGGCCATCCTAACAGGTGTGAAATGATACCTCATGTGGTATTGGTTTGCATTTCCCGGACGATGAGTGATGCCAAACGCTTTTCACGTCCCTGCTGGTCATCTGCGTGTCTTCCTGTGGCCCCTGTGTTTTGTACCCTGCCTTTCCCATATATCACGGAACCAGAAGCATTTCTCCACATCATTAAATATTCTTGGCGCTGCCCCTTACTTCACCCTGAAGGCAGGGGCCTGAACTTGGACAGCCTCAAGGTCCTGCCAGGCTTCTGTTGGTGCCTGGTGCATCAGCAGGCCCGTGGCTTGGCAGCAATAGACGTGGGAATACATCCAGGAGAGGCCCTGGAGCCGTAATAGTTAAGAGTGTAAATTTGGCGGCAGAAAACCCTCGGTTCAAATCCAGATTTTGTCCCTTCCAGGCTGCCTGGTTTTGGGCCAGTCAGTTCCTTTCTGAACCCTGGCTTCCCCATCTGCAAAATGGGGATAATGGTAGAATCTATTTTGCGGCCCCTTTTGTGTGGCCTCACTGAGCATGGCAGGACTTAAGCTACAGCAAGTCTCCTGTCAACAACCAGCTGTTGTTATTGTGGGAAGGTCAGGAAGCCCCGAGCACATTCCTTCCTCTCTCTATGGCCTCAGTTTCTTCATCTGTGCTATGGGGGACTATACCAGAGGCCGCCTTTCATCTCTGTCTTGAGATCTCTTGGAATAGAGGGGGAAGGAAGGTGAATGTCAGCTGTGGAGAAGCTGGGCATTCCTCCTCTGACCTCCTTGTCTTTATGGTCCTCGGCCTTTTCCTCCAGCAGACCCTCTCCCCCTGGCCTGAGGTCCAGACAGGCTCTCATGGGGCCCTGGGTTGGTGGGGCCTCCGGCCAGAGTAGAGCAAGGCTGGGCCGCACTGCGACAGACAGCCCTTCTGTAGGCCTGGGTCGCATCCGTCAACACCCTGGAGAATGTGAGCATTCAATTTTGGCACTTGTTAGGAGAGTCACAGGGAGACGGAAGCTAGTCCCCCTGCCTCTCCCCCGCCCCAGAAGCTAGGATCGGGCAGAACTGGGCTCACTTTGTTCCGGCTCAGAACCAGATACTCAATTAGGTTTTATAAAGAGAGAGACAGAATCTAATATGGGGTTCCTGCCAGTCCTTGAGATTTGGTTCTCTTCTTGCATATAGAAGGAACTCAGCCAAGGCAGGGCCTTCAGAAGATATTGAATCCCATTCTCCCCATTGTACAGATGGAGACACTGAGGCTGTGGGGGGAGAGAGGATTAGTCCACACGGCCCATCTCTTCCATGTTACTGTGTAGAAGGCGAAGATCAGTTCTGTTGTAGCTTCTCTGGAGATTATGAATGAGCAGAACCAGAGGATGCATGGGATATAGGTTAGATAAGCGGATGAACTTCCTGGCAAGACCCTAAGCTCATTGAATCTTCCAGTGTCAGGGTAGAAAGAAACCATGAGAAGGCATTCATTTTGCTTTTTTGTTTTTTTTTTAAGATTTTATTTATTTATTTATTTGAGAGAGAGAGAGAGAGCGCGCGCGTGCGTGCGTGCACAGTGGGGGGAGGGGCAGAGGGAGAGGGAGGGAGAGACTATCCAAGCAGACTCCCTACTGAGTGTGGAGCCTGACACGGGGCTTGACCTCAGGACCCTGAGATCATGACTTGAGCTGAAATCAAGAGTCCGACCGCTTAACCGACTGAGCCACCCAGGCGCCCCGAGAGGTCATTTGAAGCTAAAGGCTTGGAAACTATTTTTAGCCACATAAACAGTATAGCTTGAGACCTAGGCGGGGACCCCAGCCCCTGCACCATCTCCCAGCAGCACCCCCAGATGCACCTGCAAAGAACCTTGGAGCTGAGCTCACAAAGAGGGAGGAGCTGGCCCAAGGCCCAGTGGCGAAGCGGTGATTGCCCATTTCGGCGCCCCTCCCAGGACCCACACCGCCCTTCAGTTAGTCTCCTCTGGCATGCCCCCTGCCAAAATGCCGGCTCCCTGGGGACTCGAGCTTACAGTGTCTTTAGCATCTGTATTTGCCACCATATGCCACATCGCGGGCTCAGGCTCGTGTGCGCGCCTGCGTTCGTGAAGGCCAAGGGGCACTGGCCATGGAGGGGCACGGGCAGAACCAACCTGGCTTGGTTCGGGCCTTGGCAGCTGGGCCCAACGCTCAAAGAGGTTGCATTACTTCCCTAAAGCCAGGCTGCAAATAAGAGACCAAGCTGGGACAGAGCCTGGGGTGCTCTTTTTATCACTCCCACGAGTCTCTCAGAGAAACTTAGAAAGCTGCTGGCCATTGGTGTAGGGCTGGGCAGAGAGAGCACTGAGGTTGGGTGCTCTCGTCTAGGGCCCCTGGAGCACTGCCTTGCAACCCCCTCTCCCCTTTCTTGGAGTTCTCCGACCCTGGGAGGGGCCCAAAGGGGCTGGGGGACAGGGGACAGGAGAAGCAGGGTGGGGACTGCAAGGAGCTGTCCCCGGCCCCAGGAACTCCCTGCTTGACCCCAGCCAGTGGGGTAGCTCCAGAGAGACCTTCTGGGAATAGAGAGAAATTCATTAGTGGATGTGCAAGTCCCAAACCGATTAGCGATTTATACTCAGGGCTCAAATGGCAGGTGGCTTAGGTTTATTATCTGACTTAGCCCAAAGGCCACCCAGTTCCGCCCCTCCCTTCTTCTTTCCCTTCTTCCCGAGGTCATCAGAGTTAGATCCTCGGCCTGACTTGTCTTAGGCCGTTCCTTTAATCCCCATAGCCTAGGCCAGTTCCCAGGAATGCGCTGGGGATGGTAGTGGGGGGGAGTGACAGGGGGCAGGGTGCCAGGATGGCCTCCTGAACAGGAAGAGATTTTCTAATCTGAGAGTTTTGTTCATTCAGGGACCAAAGAAGGCTTTGTTTCCATTTTGGGGCAAGGCAGGAAGAAAGAGGGTGACGTAGGTACTGCAGCAGGAAGGATGGAGGATAGATACTAAGGGGAACTTCCAGAATGCTTGAGTTTTAATTCCTGGACTGGGACAAAAGCACTGCTTGGCTGTGGGAAAGGGGCTGGGATGCAAATGACACAGGCTGGGCCTATAGCCAAGGGGAACTTCCCCACAGAAGATGCCACTTAAAACTGTTATTAAACCCTCAGGACTTTTAAAGCAGAGAACAAGGTAACTATGAACACCCTTTAAAGCAATATTGAGAGTTCCCGAGGGAGCTCTGTGTCTTTCTCACTCCCCTCTGCCTTGGGAAGGAGATATGCGGTGTTGCCATATCCACACACACCGCCGCCCCCACCCCCGGCCACCCCCACCTGCCCTGTGCGACGGTCATGGTTGCCGTCCCCTTCTTTATCCTCCAGCCTAGCCCAGTCTTCAGCTCTGAGCCAAGGGGCCAGCATTGATTTCTGGGCTTCTCTGTAGTGAAAACACAGGGTGGGCCTGGGTCTGTCTGCCTCAGCGGCGTTGTACGCCCTGGGCAGCCTCTGGGGAGATAGAGGCAGTGGTGGCCTTGAGCTTGCACCGCTAATCAGCAAGCAGCCTCAGCACTGGACTGGGGACGTTCCTAGGTAGCGTTAGCTTCAGACTACTAGACAGGAAACGAGGTGAATTGACTCTCCCCACTTCCCCCCACTTCCCGATGCTGAGCTCTAGGCTTAGGGATACAGGTGGAAAAGTCACTCAGCCAGCCCTTGCCCAGCTCTGGATGTTACTTCCCCATCCCCCCCCCACCCACCCACTGGGCTTCCAGTTCAGGGCGGGAGACTCCAGAGTCCACCTGGATTGCTTCTTTGGGGTTCCACCTTCAGGAAGTTCTTCCGGGTGTCTGACCTGAAGCCCTCCTGCAGTAACGAAATCTTCTTTTTTTCTAGTTTCATCCAGAGAATCATGAGGAGAAGTTTTTTTTAAGATCACAATGTGTGCAGAGCTTAGAAGACTGGGACGCATCGGTGGAACCAGGAAGCCCGAAGGGGCTCAGGATCTGCTGAAGTGGTTGTTGCTGAGATGGCTGGCCCCTCCCTCCTTGGCTGCTCTGGAGGTTCCTTCCCAGTCCCATGAAGAGAGGCACCACAGGGTGAGGGGAAAGGACTTAGTGCTGCTGCTTCTTAGCTGTGTGACCTTGAATGGAGCCAGTTCTAGAGCCCTGGTCATTTGCCTTCCAGTTCACGGTCTTGTCACTCAGTCTCTCCTGCTACCATTAGTCTTGACTGTTAGTCAGTTATTCAGCCAAGGGTTGTATGCCCATCCCAGAGTGAGGCACTTCTGGGCGTGGGAGTGGCACTGACAGGAATGTGACCAAAGTGGCCAGGCCCTACCCTTCAGGGTCTCCCAGCCTAGCAGCCCTTCCCAGACTCACCTTCTTGATAAACCATCTGGGCTGGGGGTGGGGGTGGGGGGTGCTTCCCACCCAGCTGAACTGAGTAATTAAAATCCCTCCTCTTCCCCTGACAGATGACCTCCAAAGTCTGTTCCAGGCCTATGATTCTATGATTCCAGCTGGGGGTATCCAATTAACCCTTGTCATGCTTGGCTGGGCTTCGTGGGCTGCAGAGTGGGAAGGGGTGGTGACGCACACACCAGGATGCTCCACCCCTTCCTCTCCTCCCCTCTTCCCCCCTCCATCTTCTTCAGCCCCCATGCCAAGGTTGTGCTTACCAAACCCGGGCCGTGAAGTCAGAGTGTCCGAGTAAGGACGGGGCTACTGGTAGACCTGGATCTGGGGGGGCTGCCTCTTTTCTGTGTGGGCCTAAGGGCAGATGGATACCAGCTATGGCTTTGCATAGTATCTTCCTGGCCCTTGGTCCAGGCCCAGGCAGAATGTGTTCCCAAAGGAAGGTTCTGAAGGGCTGGTCTGAGGTAGTGGGAGGTGGGGGCTTTGGGAGCAACACCACTGGCCAGTAAAGAGGTCATCTGGAAGACTAGCATCTTGGGTCACATTCCCCCGCCCCGCCATGCCAATGCAAGGCTGCCTCCTCTTGGTGGTACATTCTGCTCATTCCCGAAGGGCAATGGCATTTGGATGAGGTTTGGACTCCACTTAGGATAGTGGTAGAGCCATAGATGTGGTGATTGAGCTGATGCGGGCCTTCAAGACTACCATAAAGAGGCACCTTCCGGGTCACTTAAGACCCTCAAAAGTGTTTTCTTGGGCTCACAACAATGCCTACATTAAGAAGAAATTAGCTGCCATCATTTAAAATTCAGATTTTTACCTAAAAATCCAGATTTATAACTTCTAAAAAAATCCAAAGATCTAGTAACACTGGGCCCATATTCTCACAAGGCAACGGCTGGAGCTGAGTGACAGCTATGCCCGTGACCACGGCATATGGTCTGCTTCTCTGCTGTCCCTACCTGCTTGAGTTTGCCCTTCATGGGAGCAAACGGGGAAACTGAGGTTCAGAAAGAAAGAAAGGAGGGCCCTAGCCCAAGGTCACCCAGCCAGGGTGGAGGACCAGGCCAAGATCCGAACCCAGGCCTCCCGCCTGCGGGCCAGCCCCATGCCCTTCCCCTGCACCCTCCTCCCCAGAGCTTGGCGGAGGCTTCAGGGCCCCTGCCACTGCCATCTCCTCTGTTCCTGAGGCCTGGGTAGCCTCAGCGGCCAGGCTTTGTCTGGTCGCCTTCCTGCATGGCCCCTTTAGTTGCTGGGCCCCAGCCACAGCCCAGGCCCCCTTCGGGTGAGAGCAGGGGCACTGCAGGGCCTCCGAAGCCCGGCCCCATCTCCCGCAGCTCTGAACAAGAATCTCATTAAGTGCAGGGGGCGGCCGCCGCCGGGCCTGGGGCGCCCTGACCACAGAGCTGGCTTCCTTCTGCAAACAGCGCTGGCTGGGCCTGGGCCGGCCATATGTGTGTGCGTGTGGGGGCACTGCGGCGGCCCGTGTCCAGCCCGCCCTGCGGCCCCTCAGGCTGCCTTGTGCCTCCTTCCCCGCCCACCCCTCCAACCACCTCATCCCAGTTTTTGTCTCCCCACCGTTCCTCCTGCCCCTGGCCCCTTTCTTTCTCTCTCTCTCTCCTACTCCATTTTCTTTTTTCTTTTTTTTTTCTCTCAGCCTGGCTCTGTTTCTGTCTTGCTTTTGTCCTCATGTCTCAAGCAGCCCCGGTTCTTCTTCATGATCTGGTTTCCCATCTCCGTCAGGTGTCCTGCCCTACTACCCTCAGGCACCATCTTGCTGTCCCAGAGAGGGGCCCTCTTCGCTGCTGTTTCCCATCCTCTGTCTCTGAGCTCCCCTCTGTCTCTCTTCCTTGGTCTCTCCAGTGCTTGCTCTCCCTTAGGCCTCCCTTACCTCGAGCCTCTGAGTCACTCTATGTCTCCCTTACTCGGACTCTCTGACCTGCTCTGAGTCTCTGTTTCTGAGGCTGCCACAAGACGCTTCTGGGGAGGTTTGCTCTACTGGATAAACATGGCCCCAGCAGCAGGACGTGAGGAATTCTGCTGACGGCGCTTTCCTCAGGGGCTGGGGAGGGGGGTAAGTGTGAGCCGGCGGCCAGGGGCCCCAAGGAGACAGCAGTGTCCTTTCCATGCCGGTACCCCCGACTTCCCAGCAGCTCAGCCCAGCTCAGCGAGTCTCCCCAGCTGGAGAAAAGGAACAGACCCCAAGGCGCTGCTCACCCAGCCTAGCCCGCTCACCAACAACCCCCTCCCCACACACTATGCACACACTTCGCTCCAGTATCTACGCCTGGAGCCAACTAAATGGAATTCAGTCCTGTGTTTCTCCTGGCCTGGCCTGCCTAAGCCTCAAGGGCAGGGGTGGTGGGAAGGGAAAATAACCCCAGGGGTCTTTGCTGAGAGGTAGTAGATGCAAAAACCCATTAGAGGTCATTGCAGGCACCCCTCTGCTCCCGGACAACACCCTGCCCTTTGTAAGTGTTCTACATTTAAAATCCCTACCCTCAGAGGAAAAGCTTATTGACTTCCCCTCTAACCTAGTCAGAGGCCTTATCCTACCGCCTGTCCGAAGGTTCCCGAATCAAACAGAAATCCTTCAACCTGAGACTCCGATGAGCACGGGTGTGTGCCTGTGATGTGTGTGGTGCATGGTGCCCGTGTGTTGGGGTGTGGGGGAGGCTGGGTGCCTAGGGCAAATGGAGAAGGGCCCTTTATTTGGACGTGTGGCTGTGGCACGGGGTGAGACACAGCACGGGGAGCCCAGAGGAGAGGCCGGCACGGTGGTCCAGGGGAGGGAGAGACCGTGGGCTCCGGGGGCAGAGGGGCTGAAGGAGGGAAGGCTCTGGGGATACCAACACTGAGGAAGGAAGCACAGAAGAAGGCGCTGCATGGCGTGAGGCCGGGAGGCTTCCTGAGGAAGAACTGGGGGCGGATTGGGGAGAAGAGACTTTCAGACTGAGGAAGGTTAAGTGTTTGGAGGCATGTGGAGAAGCGAGAGGGTCTTCAGAGGCAGGCAGATTCTAGGAACAAACATTCATCTAGCTCCTACTCTTAGGATGACCGACTCATCCCAGTTTGCTCAGAAGAGTCTAGATTTTTAGCCCTGAAAGTCCCACGTCCTGAGAACCCCCTCAATCCTAGGTAAATCAGGCTGGTGGGTCACCCTACCTACCTACCCAACCCCACCTACCGGGCAGTGTGCGCAAGATGGTTCCTGTCAACCTCACAACAACCCTGCGGGATACATTGCATTGGCCCCATTTTACAGATGAGAAAACGGAAGCTAAGAAAATGTAAATAACTTGCTTTAATGGCACACAGCGAGCAGCAGCTTTGAGGCCAAGTTCTGTTGTTCCCCCGCATGGAGTTGTTTTACCCTAGACTCAGAGACCTTCAGGGACAAACTTAGTAACCACGCCCCACCTCCTCCCCTGCGTGCACTCTAACCTCAACAGAGTTTCAAAGTCTTGACATGAGCCAGTGTCATTTGGACCTACTGCCAGAGTCCCACTGGACTCGGGCTGGGAGTCGGGGTGGGCTGGAGAAAGGGGGGCTTCATCCCCTTCAGCACGAGGCCTACCAGGGCTTCGTTATGGACTGCCACCTGTTGATTCTTTGGCTTCTCCCCCAGCTGGGGGCAGGACCAGCTGCTGGGGGACGGGGGCGGGAGGCGGAAACTGGGGGAAGTGCCGAGGGGGGATGTCTCCAGGGCCTTGCTGGGTTCCTGGGCTCCAGGTGGTGGGTCTGGGGAGGGCTGGCCCAACATCTGAGAGCAGGCTGGAGGCCGGGCCCCAGGAGTCCCGCACTGCTGGTCAGCGCCTCCGGTGTGCTGGGGTGTGAGGAAGCGGCCACAGAGCAAACAAACAGAGCCTGTGAGGACAGGAAGCAATTACGGACCACCCGGCCTAGGCTGCTGAGGAGCTCAGGGTGGAGGGAGGCAGGCTGGGGCAAGGATAGGCCGCCAGCTAGGTGTGGCCTGGGGTGAGGCCGGAGAAGCAGCATGAAGAGGTTCTAGGCCGGCGGGATTCTGGGGAGGCCATAGCAGGTGTCCCCCTGCCTTTAGGGGACATCTCTCCCGCTTAGTAATAACTCCAGAGAAGGGGCTACCTTAGTAGGCATGGGGTACTGGCTTCTGGTCAGAAGATCTTGGTCCGGGGCGCCTGGGTGGCTCAGTCATTAAGCGTCTGCCTTCGGCCCAGGTCATGATCCCGGGGTCCTGGGATCGAGCCCCGCATCAGGCTCCCTGCTCCGCGGGGAGCCTGCTTCTCCCTCTCCCACTCCCCCTGCTTGTGTTCCTGCTCTCGCTGTGTCTTCTCTGTCAAATAAATAAATAGAATCTAAAAAAAGAAAAAAAAAAAAGGCCTTGGTCCTAGGTCTAGCTGCAGCACTCATGTGCTTTGTTCGAGGCCTGTCCCTTCCACTCACTGAGCCTCGCATTGGGCTCCTTGCTCAGCGGGCTCCTTTTCCCATCTATATAATGACATGGTTGGAATAAATGATCTTCAATAGTCCCTCCAGATTTGATAGTCCATAGTGCCATAAAGTTGCTGAGAGTTAAGGATTTTTTAAAAGATTTTATTTATGTGTGTGTGAGAGAGAGAGAGAGAGAGAGAGAGAACAGGGGAAGGAGCAGAGCGGGAGGGAGAGAGAGAGAATCTCCAGCAGACTTTGTGCTAAGCGCGGAGCCTGACGTTAGGCTCAATCCCACGTCCCTGAGATCATGACCTGAGCTGAAACCAAGAGTCACTGGCTTAACTGACTCAGCCACCCAGGCGCCCCGAGAGCTAAGGATTTTTTTAGCTAACAGGGATTTATTGAGTGCCAGCTATATGCAGCCTCTGGGGCTAAATGGTGGGGTTGGGGCAAGACATTTGGGAGTTTCAGACCTGGGTTCTGTCCTTCAGGAATAATATTATCTTAAAAAATAATATGTATTGAAATCTGGCTGAGAAGTATATTGAAATGACATCATCGAATTTCCTCCCCAATCCTGTGAAGCAGGTACTATTATTATTTTTGTTTTATAGATGAGGAAACTGAGAGTAAAGAAAGGTAAGCAACTTGCCTGACACTACATATCTAGGAAGAGGAGACCCAGACTTTGACCTAGACCAGTCTAACCCCAGAGCCAGATTCTAAATTCCTTCTAGTGCCAGCCAAAGTCCTTGGCAGCAATGTCCCTGCAGTCACCGGGGAAGCATCCCATCTTGTCACCCCCTACGTGGTGAGTGGATAGACAGGCACACAGCGTTTGGCCCTTTGCTCCCCTCCCTTTCCTTTCCTCCCCAAAGACTTATTAAGCGCCTATCATGCCCCAGGGGTTGTGCTGGGGGGTTCTGTGCATTATTCCTTTTCTTAAAATAGATTTTTAAAAAGATTTTATTTATTTGTCAGAGAGAGAGAGAGAGACAGCGAGAGAGGGAACACAAGCAGCGGGGAGCGGCAGGCAGAGGGAGAGGGAGAAGCAGGCTTCCCGCCGAGCAGGGAGCCCGATGCGGGGCTCCATCCCAGGACCCTGGGACCATGACCTGAGCCGAAGGCAGGCGCTGAACGACTGAGCCACCCAGGCGCCCCTCATTATTCCTTTGTTAAAAAGATCTATTATTTATTTATTTCGGAGAGAGAGAGCTGAGAGTGTGAGTAGGGGCAGGGGCAGAGGGAGAGGAAGAGAATCTCCAGAAGACTCCCTGCTGAGCACAGATCGAGGTGGGGCACAATTTCCCAGACTCAGAGATCCTGACCTGAGCCGAAACCAAGAGACGCTTAACTGACTGAGCCACCCAGGCGCCCCCCTCCACCCCCTGGTGGCATCATTCCCTTAATCACACAGCTCCCCCATGAAGTAATTTGACCCCTCATTGTGCAGATGAGACAACTGAGGCTCAGGGCATTCCAGCCTCCCTCCCTGCCAGGGCCCAGGGCAGGGCCTGCAGGGGCTGTAGTTCTGTCCGTTTTCCAGGACACCCTCCGTGAACTGCCCAGCCAGAGCTAGATCTTTCTCTCGGCTCCTGGAAACGAGGTCATGTTCAGCCTCTCCCACAACACCCTTCCTCGCTCGCTTTCTGACTTGCGTGGAGCTGAGGCTCAGGCCCACTCAAGAGGGGGCTCCTTTGTGTCCTGATCCGTAAGTGCTTTTGTGTTGCTGGAACCTCAGCTCACAGGTACTGTCCCAAGCTCTGTTACCTGAATTACCTCATTTACTCCTTACTGCAATCCCATGAGATAGGTGGTTATTATCACCATCACTCCCATTTTCCAGATAAGGCAACTGAGGCACAAGGACGTAAGTGGATCACTCAAGGTCATCAGCTGGTAAGTGGCAGCGCTAGGACTCACACACAGGCCAGCTGGTGCAGGGCCCCTCTGCCGAGCCAATTTGTGAAATTTTTAAGCGTCAGCCTTAAGGAGCATGGCCTTGATCCTGAGGCAAGAGGAAGTAATTGAGGGGCTTAGCCCAGGGGAGACATAATCTGCTTTGCCTATGAGAATAATCTGGCGGCAATAAGGAGGGGACTTGGAGGGGCAGACGAGAGGCAGGGACACTGGTGAGAAGGACAAGGAGGCTGGAAACCCGGGGAAGGGAGGATGGTGGCCTGACTTAGGGCAGTGACAATGGTCATGGACGGAAAGGGACAGAGATGGAAGATATCTGGGACTTGAAGGCAGAGCCACTGCTCAGCCAAAGGACAAGCGGGGCCGGGGGTACCGCTCCTGCTCCCCCTGCCAAACTGTGTGCCCTGGTGTGCAGGATCGTCTGTCCTCAGGAAGGGGCACTCATCTCTAAATTGTCTGCCCAGAGGGGCACCTTCTTCCAATTTGGCACAAGACACCACACGGGCTATCTGAGGGCCCTGATTGGATGCCTGCAGAGGATCCCACCAAGCCCTTTCTTCTCTTGATCCCTCCTGTGCCCTGGAGCTCCCTTCAAGTTGGGGCATTGTGACAACAGGAGGAAATGCAATGTGTGCGCGTGTGTATGTGTGTGAAGGGGGAAATCTAGATAGAGACCACAAACTCTTAGTAGTGGTTCTGCTGGGAACAGAGAAAAGAGATGTGGAGAGCTTCACCCTTTTTTTTTTGCCATATACACTTAGACACTGTACGAATGTCCTTACAAGAAGCATGTTTGGTCTAAGAAACTAACAGAAGCACTTGTAAAGGGAATACGAACTGAAGGTTCAGGGTTGATGCGAGTATCCATTGAGATAATGGGCAGCACTTTGCAAATTGAGGGGTTGGATGACTGATTAGTGATATTCCCACCCCTCCGTGAAAAAGGAAAGGGCAAAATGTCCCGGGGCTGATCATTCCCAGGCGCAGAGCCCTAGGTGGGCCAAACCCTGGGAAGCAAGTGGTCAAGCGGTCAAACTCAGCTGCCCTGGGCTCCTCAATGGCTGCTCTTACCCCATCAGTCCCCCGGGGCCGCAGAGTTTGCACAAAAGGGAGCTTCAGTTGTAGGCCTTTGCTGGGGCCCTGGGCATCAGTGACAAATTGAATGGGATAATAAGTTAATTAAAGCTGTCCCATATGTGAGGCATCCCAGGGCAGAGGAAAGAGGCTTGGCCAGGGAGTCACACAGGGCACCTGGATTCCTGAGCCACAGACTCCCTGAGGAACCTTAGGCCAGTCTCTCCCCCTCTCTGGGCCTCAGTTTCCCCACCTATACAATAAGGAAACTGGCAAACCTGGTCTCAGGTCTGTGTCAGTGCTAGCGTTCCAGGAATCTCTAATTAAAACTGTCCCCTGTGTATTAATCTCTTGTCAAGTTTTAATTAATGGCTGATGGAGCCAGAGCAGGCACCAGATGCCACCCTCCTGCTGGGAGGCGGGGGACACCCACAGGATGCTTGACCTGATAATCATCACTAAGTGGCCTCTATCCGCATCTCTCCACCCCAGGCCTGCTCTCATAGCGGAATGCTTTTTCCACTACACTACACCACCTAGGGTTTGAGGGCCAGTGTGTGTGTGTGTGTGTGTGTGTGTGTGTGTGTGATGGTGGTAAAGGGTATAGCCTTTCTCTCAACTGTGCTACTAACCAGCTCTGTGATCTTGGTTTGTAACTTAACCTCTCTGATCTTCAGTGTCCTCTTCCATTAAATGGGGATAGCAGTTGGCTGCAAATAACGGAAGAAACACTGCAAATGCCTTCACCATAGGCACAGCTGTTATCCCACAGAGGAAGTCCTGACAAAGAGTGCTTCGATGGTTGGTTTATTCAGCATCAAGAACTCCAGTTCTTTCCATCTTTCTGCTCCAGCGTTCTTAGCTCTTGGCTTCTGTCCTAGGACCTATCCCCTCATGGTCATAACGTGGCTGCAGGAGCTTTGAGTATTACACTCTAATTCAATGAAATCCAAAGACTGAAAGAAGGAACAACCTTGCCTATGTCCCTTATGCCCCCTTGCAAAAACAGGGCAGCATTCCCCAGAGTCCCACAACAGCTTTCTGTCCATGCTGCTCATTGGCCAGAATTGTGTCCCAGGCCCAAGCTGAACCCAACTACATGGCAAAGAGGTTGGAACAATCATGGAACTATCATGACTGGCTTGGACAAGTATTGTCAACCGTAGCTATACACAAGAATTTCCTGGGGGGCTTTTAAAAAAATACCAGTGCCCAGACTGTACTCCCAGACCAATTTAATCTCTGGAGGTGGGGCCTGATTACCAGCATTTTTAAAAAGCTCTCCAAGTGAGCCAAACATGCTTAGACCAACCAAGATTCAGCCCCTGAAGCCCAGCCTTCCACGTGCTAGTTCCGATCGAAAAGAGGAAATGGTGGCAAGTGGCTGTTAGCTACCCACTATCCATACACAGCCTTTTTCTCATGTTGGCACCGGGAGTGGGGTTTAATACCACGCAAACGTGTGTCCTCCAAAGATTTCCTTCCAGGACCCGCCCTGCCTTGAGACTCTAAGGCTCTCTTAAAGCAGTTGCTTCCAAACCAGGTTATACTGCAGATGTTCCTGAGGTGCTTGTTAAAAATACAGATTCTTGAGCCTACGTAATGGCTATAGAATTGGAATCATTAGAATAGAGCCCAAAAGGGGTGCCCAGGTGGCTCAGTTCATCCGACTCTTGATCTCAGCTCAGGTCTTGATCTCAGATTCCTGAGTTCAAGCCCCACATTGGGCTCCATGCTGGGCATGGAGCCTACTAAAAAAAAAAAAAAAAAGAATGTGGGCACCTGGGTGGCTCATTTGGTTAAGCATCTGCCTTCAGCTTGGGTCATGATCCCGGGGTCCTGGTATGGAGCTCCACATGGGGCTCCCTGCTCAGCGGGGAGTCTGCTTCTCCCTCTGCCTCTCCCCCTGGCTTGTGCTCTTTTTCTCTCTCACTCACTCTCTCTCTCAAATAAATAATTAAAAATAGTAAAAAAAAAAAAAAAAAAGAAAGTGGCGCCCAAGAGTACATACATGGTCGCGGACATACATACACAAAAACATAATATTTGTTAATTCCTCTGATGATTCTCAGGCACTTACCCTTCGAATGGTGTTTTGGAATGACTACTCTATGTATCTTCCTCATGGGCCTAAAATGGTGTCTGAAAAGCCACCATTAGGGTCAGTCTTCTAAGTTATCCTCCCTAGTGTTGCCCCATCCCCACATTAACATGTGTGACATTATCGGCCTAAAGAAAGTTAGCTGGAAAGTCACTGAGAGTCACTGAGAGTTTCCTTTTTCTTAAAATGAGGGTAATCAGGCTTACCTCATCACTGATTACCAAAAGGGCCCAGGAGACAACAGAAAGTAGCTTGTCAACCTGAACGTGCTGAAGGGATGATGTGAAAATATCCCTGGACCTGGAGACCAGAGGTGAGTGTTCTATCCTGTTACTGGCTCATTTTGGCCAAGTCCTTTCTACTTTCCAGACCCCCCAAACCTCCATTTTATAATTTGAGAAATGTGAAGGGTTGCATACATGAATAGATTTTTTTTAGCACCATTCTTTTTTTTTTTCATTGCAGTATAATTGACATACAATGTGTTATGAGTTTCAGGTGTATAACAGTGATTCGCCAATCCTCTACAATACTCAGTGCTCATCATGGTTAGTGTACTTACCATCTGTCACCATACAACAGTATTCCAATATTCTTGACTATACTCCCTATGTTGTACTTCTCATCTCTGTGTCTTATTTATTTTATAACTGGAAGTGTGTACCTCTTAATCCCCTTGACCTACTTTACCCATCCCCACACACAGCTCCCCTCTGGCAACGGCCAGTTTGTTCTCTATTTAAGAGTCTGCTTTTGATTGTTTGTTTTGTTTTATAGATTCCACATACAAGTGAAATCATATGGTGTGTATCTTTCTCTGTCTGACTTATTTCATTTGGCATAATACCTTCTAGGTCCAGCCATGATGTCGCAAATGGCAAAAATCTCATTCCTTTTTATGGCTGAGTAATATTCCATTGTGTATATACCATTTCTTCTTTATCCATTCATCTATTGATGGACACTTGGGTTGCTTTCATATCTTGGCTATTGTAATTAATGCTGCTATAAACATAGGGGTGTGTGTATCTCTTCAAATGAGTGTTTTCATTTTCTTTGGCTAAATACCCAGCAGTGGAATTACTGTATCACAGGGTAGTTCTATTTTTAAATTTCTGAGGAACCTCCATACTGTTTTCCAGAGTGGCTGCACCAATTTACATTCCTATGTACAGTGTACAAGAGTTCCTTTTTCTCCACATTCTCTCCAACACGCGTTATTTCTTGTCTTTTTTATTTTAGCCATTCTAACAGGTGGAAGGTGATATCTTGTTGTGGTTTTGACTTGTATTTCCCTAATGATGAGTGATGTCGAGCATCTTTTCATTTATCAGTTGGCCATCTGGATGTCTTCTTTGGAAAAATGTCTGTTCAGGTCCTCTGCCCATTTTAACTAGATTATTTGTAGGGGGTTTTGTGGGTGCTGAGTTGTGTCAGTTTTGTAAATATATTTTGGATGTTAACCTCTTAACAGATACGGCATTTGCAAATATCTTCTTCCATCCGCTAGGTTTCCTTTTCATTTTGTGGATGGTTTCCTCTGCCATGCAGAAGCTTTTTATTTTGGTGTAGTCCCAATATGTTATTTATTTATTTATTGTACCTTTCTTAATGACAACAAAAAAAACCTCTTCTGCAGAAATAATTCACCGGTTTAGCAAGTTGTCCTCGCTACGTCCTGTTGAACGGTACAGAAGTCCTCTGTTTTTGGCAGGATGAGGACAGAGGGAGAAAAGGCTGGATTGTGTGGTTCTCTCCAGGGAAGAAAGGCCTGGTAGGTGTCCATGGTGAGGTCTGGGGAGGTCTGAAACGAACGAGGACGTTTTCCCATGTCTTTGGGGATTTCTCCTGCGCTCTGTGGGGCCCTTAGTGTTGCTCACTGGACTTTCTGAAGCTCCTGATCCAGAAGCTCACTGCCTCACTCAGCAGCAGTCTGTTGGCACTGAGGGATTTGTGAGGCCTGTAGGTCCCAGCCTGACCTCAGGCTCCGGTCCCCCTCCAGGCCCTGGATCTCCCATTTCCCCAGTGCCCTTTGCTCCAACGTTTAGCTTCAGGTCAGATGTGGATTTTCCCACCTGAGAGTGTCCCTCTGTGCAGCCAGAGCTGGAGCCGCAGGCAATCTAACAGGGAGCTCATCCATCAGCTGAGTCCGGGCTAGAGCTGGGAAAGAAGACCATGGGGTATCAGGCCACCCTGGATGTGGGGTGGGGAGGGGAGCCTGAGGATCTGCCAAGGAGGCTTCTTCTGACTGAGGCAGTCTGGGAAGTGGGGCAATCCAAGATGGGGAATGAGGAATCCTAAGTCTGGCCCTCTGAGTCCCGCTCTTTGTGTGACCTTGAACATGACCCTGCCTCAATCTCACCTGTAGTGTAAAGGGGTTGGATTAGAATTCCAGTCATGGAGTCTCAATGTTGAAAGTACCCTTAGCAGCTATCTAGTCCCAACCCACACCCAGAGCTTGACGCCCTCTGGAGCATCCTGCACAGCCATCGTCCAAACTCTGCTTGCATACTTCCAGTGATAGGAAGCTCACTTCCTCCAATGGCATCCTGTTTGATCTCAGCATAGACACCCATTAGATATTTCATCTGAAATTGGTCTCCCTGTCGCTTCCACCAGTAGGTCCTAGTTTTGTCTCTTGCAGCCACATACCTCATCTTCCCTGTGAGAGCTGCTCAGAGGTCTGAATTCAGAGTTCTAGTTCCCTGAGTCTACTCTTCTCCAGACCAAATAGCCCCTTCATCTCCACCTATTCTCACAAAGTCTGGCCTGTGACTCCTCCATGTGTGGAGACCATAACTGGACACAGTCCCCCAGGTGGGGTCTTGGCAAGGCTGCCCAGGACCCGAACATGCCCTGGCTCCTTTTACAAACAACCTAAGTTCCCACTGGATTTAGCACCTACAGGGTCTCCCCTAGCCTGTGAGCTCTGGGGGGGGGAGGGGCTTTTCTGATTCCTTTCTGTTACCCAAGGGCCCAGCCCAAGGCCTTGCCCAGAGTTGGCATCATAACTTGTGTGGTGAGGTGGCTGAGAGCAAGGTGCGTGTGGGGATGCAGTCCAAATTGGAAGAGTGGGCTGGGCCGTGGAAGGGCCCAGATTATCCATATACATTCAGGCAGCCTCCTCCCACCCCTTCACTGGCTGCACTGGCCCACAGTGAGGGCCCAGCATGTTGTTCTGGTGGTGCTGGTGTTCATCAGTGCCCAAACCTCAGGGGGGCTGATACCTGCATCCGCGGCCTCCCGGGGCTCCGGGGATCCCTGCCTGCCTCTCCCAGCTCTGTGTATAACTTGCCAATGTTGTGTACATCTGTGTGTGGCTGCTGGAGGCGCCCCCTGGTATCTAACAGAGGCCGAAGGAGGTAGCTGTAGCCCATCCGTTGGCAGGGGTGACCTGGGGACCCATCTGAGGCAGTAGGAAGCATGCCCTATGAGTCAGCAGGGGTGTTCCTGGCTGGCTGAGGAGAACAGTGGCTATCATTTGACAGTGGTATTCCCAGCTGTCTGCATGAAGAGGGGGAGGCAGCTGCCCTGGCAGGCAGGCATGCCCACCCTGATGTGGCCCTTGTGTGTGTGTGTGTGTGTGTGTGTGTGTGTGTGAGTCCTCCTGCCACTCAGCTGTCATCAGCCCCGATCACCACAAGGGAAGTCAGCCCTGCCAGAGCTCAAGGTCATGGAAAGGACACTTCAATTATTCTGCCATCATCTGTCAGGGTCCCGGTGGAGTGGGCAACCACTGGCTTCACGGCTGGCTGGAGGGAAGAACCAGGCAGATGAATGGAAGGAGAGGGAGGGTCAGGAAGAAACCCATGAGCCATCTCAAGCAATGGGAGCCAGCAGAGACTCCTCCAGACACACAGCCAGAGATGGGGGTGTTTCAAGAGCCAATTTCTGCAGTTGCCAGAGTGGCAAGGGCAAACATGGCTTTGGGAGTCGGACGGACCTAGGTTCTAGTCCTGGTTCTGCTGCTTCCTGGCTCCCTGGCCAATTTTTTTTTTTTCCCCTAGCTGAGAAGCGGGGATGTTGTAAAAATGCCAGGTCAGGCCCAGGGTACATGCCTAGGAGATGGAAGGCCCCTCTTGCCATCTCCTCTCTCTAAGGCTACCCACGTGAGGCAGATGGAGGCTGGCAAAGGCAGGAATAGGAACTGTCTTGTGTGTGTGTTTGTGTGTGGGGTCTCTGTCAGGTATGTCCTGAGCCCAGTCCAGAGTCTTCTTTTCTCTTGGCTTCTTCCCTTTGGCTGGGAAACCTAGCTGTCATAGAAGAGAGGAAGGGGTGATGGGGGCAGCAGCTAGAATCCCTGTAAGTGACTCTGTAGCCAGCTCTAGCTTCTGCCTGGGTGTTCTTAGCATTCCCCACCTCTGGGATCTTTCTAGAAACATAGCCAGGGACTAATGACACACCAACTCCACAGACTAAAAGGCTGTTGTTCCATCCCCTTCCCAGAGTGGGAGGCAGGCACTGGTGCAGATGAGGAAACTGAGGCTCTGTGTAGTGATTTGCCTAAGGTCACACAGCTGTGGGATCGACACAGGATTCAAACCCACCAGACCCACTGTACCTTTGATCTTCTTTCTCATCACCCTATCTCCCCCCATCCCATCCCCAGGCTCCTAGGCCCCAGCCGTGACAGACTGGCGACTCATGACTTCCACAATACTCCCTGTATTGTCCTGCCTCTGTAGTTCTCCTCAAAGGCTCATCTGGCCTGGAATGTGCACTGTGCCCTGCCCTACTTCTTCCATTTCCCCCCCACCCATCTCCCCTCCTGGGCCTGTGGAAATCCTCCTTCTTCTTCAAAGCTCTAATACCTCTTCTGATTCCTGAGAGCTGAAGGACTTCCGGTGTTCCCAGAAGGCTTTGCTTCACTCTTGTCTTACGTTGCGAGCTGCTGTGCCCACGGAACAAGAGACATCTTGGAGATCATTGAGGCAAACCCTCTCAATGAAGGAGCTTAAGAGAACCAGAGAGCAGAAGGGGCTCCAATATCTTCCTGCTTTTCTCCTTTGGCCACTGGTTTGCAGTCTCTTTCCTGTTGGAGGTCTCAAGGCTTTAGATCACCCCTCTCCCCCTTGCCCCTCCCCTCTCCTCTCCTCTCCTCCTCTCTCCCTAGGGGAATTCAGCTATGATGAGGCCTTAAGGACAATATTTCTAATTGCCTCCAGGTCATTGTCACTAGGATGTCCTCTACTCACCTCAAATTCAACACGTCACAACTAAATCCATCAGGTGCCATCCTCTCCAAACCTGCCCTGTTTCTGTGTCCCCTGTCTCAGTGGATAGCATCACTGCATCCCCACCAGAAACCTGGAGGCATCCTCCAATACCTTCGTCCCCCTACCCCTGTCACATCCAACCAGCCACCAGGTCCTACCCATTCTACCTCCAACACACGCTGAATTCCCTTGCTTCTCTCTCTCCGGCTCCATGGTTTCCAGCTTGGTCTAGACCTCATCAGCTGTTGCCTGTGGTTTCCTCCTCCCTGTCTTCCAGCTTCCACTCAGCCCCTGGGTCTGCCAGCCCGTTCAGCCCAAGGTGGTCAGAAGGAAGGTTTCAAAATGCAGGGGCGCCTGGGTGGCTCAGTCGGTTAAGCAACTGCCTTCGGCTCAGGTCATGATCCTGGAGTCCCAGGATCGAGCCCTACATCGGGCTCCCTGCTCAGCGGGGAGTCTGCTTCTCCCTCTGACCCTCCCCTCTCTCATGCTCTCTCTCTTTCCCATTCTCTCTCTCAAATAAATAAATAAAATCTTTAACAAAAAAAAAGAAAGAAGGAAGGTTTCAAAATGCAAATCAGACCATGTTGTTACTGCCGTGCTCAGAAACCCCAGAGACAGAGAATAAAATTCAAGTGCCTGAAGGGTCTCCACCTTGCTTTCCTCCTCCCCCGTCATACTGAATGTTCTAGTCCACCTTCTGCTCCTGAGCGGGCTCAGGTATCAGGCTGCTGCTTCTGGCTGAACAGCTGTCCTTTCACCTTCACCTGGCCAACTCCCTCTCAGCCTTCGGGTCTCAGGTTATACATCACTCCGTGCATGCCCTTTAGCACTCAGCTCGGGTGCCACCACCTTTTCCTGGAAGTTTTGCCCGACTTCTCTTCCCCTCAAGTCTAGGTTAGACACCCCTCCTGTGAGCTTGGATCCCCTTCCGTGACTCTCCCCTGCTGCCCCTAGATCTCCCATCACAGCACGGTTCATCATGGACTGTAAATACTTGGGTGCTTGGTCGTTTCTCCCACTAGACCAAGGGCTGGCAAGTTACAGTCCTCAGGCAAAGTCTGATCTACTGTCTGTTTTTGTAAATAAATTTTTATTGGAGCACGGCCATATTGTCTGCGGCTGCTTTTACACTACAACGGCAGAGTTGAGTAGTTGTGACAGACCACGAAGCCCCAAATAATTACTATGTGGCCCTTTACAGAAAAGGTTACTGACCCCTGCACTGGACCATCTGCCCCACAAGGGCAAGGGTGGTGTTCTCCTGCTTCATTGCTGGATCCTCATCACCCAACACAATGGCTAGTGGTTGGCAGGTAGTGTCTAGAAACATTTGTCAAATAGTGCTTGAAGTGTAGATGATCACAGGGTAAATCTGCAGCCTGCCCAGGGTCCCTGCAGCCCCATGTGGGCTCTGACCTTTGGTTTCTCAATCTGCATCCCCAGGGAACAAGAATGAGGTCAGACTCCCTGCGTATTCCCAGCCTTCCCCATAGCAGGGCCAGGTCCAGAGGACAGAGAAGCTGTGTCGCTGTGGGCCACTGGAAGGGCTCAGGGGAGGAGGACAGCAGGGCCCTGGGGCTGCCCTGAGGGGGCTATACCCACATCAAAGATGTGTACTTCCACCCTAAGACTGTCCCTGACCCTAGAGCAGCGGACCTCAATGAGGGACCACTTTGCCCCCAGGGGATATTTAGCAATGGCCGGAGACGTTCTTGGTTGTTACACATGAGAGGCTGGAGCGATGCATCTGCTAGTGGTAAACATTCTACAAATGCATAGGACAGCCCCATACAACAAAAATTACCTGGCTGAGCATGCCAAGAGTGCCCAAGCTGAGAAATTCTGCTCAAAATCAAGGGTTTTCAGCCCGGCATGCCCATTAGAGATGGGCATGCTTGCGCTCCAGCCTGGATCAATTAGAACAGAACCTCTGAGCTGGGACCCAGGCGTCAGCAATTTTAGAATCTCCCCAGATGATTCTAACGTGAAGCCAGCACTAAGAACGTCCAGGCTAGAGCCCCCTTTCTGGGAAAAGTTTCCAAAGATGGACCTGCACATAGCCCCAAATCACCTGGGACAGTCTATGCCTCAAACACTGGGTCCCACTGCCAGGCCCGGGGGCCCTGGTCATTTGAGAAAATCTGACTGCTGCCCTCCTGGGGTATCTCTGAGCACTGAGGGGCCAGCAGAGCCCTCTTCCCCCCCTTCCATCTCTGAAGGAGGAGGGGTGCTGGTGGAGGAGAGGGGGGGTTGGGGAGCACAGCCGGGATTCCAATCACCTCCAACCACAAAAATCCATATCAAGCATCTCTTTCTCTTCTCCCCCTTCCAAGCTGAGCTGTAGAGAGAAGCACCCCCTTTCTGAAAGCAACCCAGAGGCCCCAAGCTGATGTGGAGAGAGGGGCTCAGCAGTGTGGCTGTTGGGGAGGAGGAACACAAGCTCTTACCTCCCTTATTTGGTCCTGGTTTGGGGGATGTGTGTGAAGTTCGCCGCACCTCCTAAATCCAATCGGGCTCTGGGCCTGAGCAGGCTCCCAGGCCCAGGAAAGGAAGGGACTGGATGGTTGCGGGAAGGTAGGTTCCCCCACCACAGGACCAACTTTTCCTCTCCCTCTAAACCAGTGACTCTGCAGGGGCGAACCAGTCTGGCTGCCCCATCCTCTCCCCAAGATGGAGCTGGGTGTCCATCCCAGACTGCAGGCCTCTTCCTCTCCCTGGAGAGCCCCTCACCAGCTTCCACTTTTCTCCTGGGCTAGGCAAGCCCTGACCCCGTTCTAGGCAATCCTAGCCAAGGCTGCAAGCCCTGACCCCGTTCTAGGCAATTCTAGCCCAGGCTGCTTAGCCACCGGATGCTGGGAGGAGGGGAGGCCGAAAAGAGCAGGGCCAAGCTTCCATGGGACTCTCTGACCAGGAAGACTTCTGCAGTTTAGACGCTGCTGGAATTCAAGATTGGAGAGGCCACAGAGCAGCTGGGCTCCCACAGTAAGTCTGCAAGGAAGCAAGGAAGCGGGGCCAGATTTGGGCTTTGGGGTAGATTCTTGGGGTCTAAGCTGGGAAGCTGTTGCCAGAGGGACAGAGCAGAAGCACAAACAGAATGAAGCTGAGCAGCAGATTCCTGGCAGGGGCTCTCCAAAATGACAGGCAAGGCTCCTAAGAGCACTGAACTGGGAGCAAGATGGTAATTGCCCTACTTTGGGGAGGGGGAAAGGAAGAGGGTTGGGAAGAGACAGGAAGGGGACTTTGGAGCTCCAACCTTGAAGCATGAAGGAGAGTGTGCCGAAGACAGAGAAGAGGAGTCAAGTGGGAGGACACAGTGGAGGCAAACGCCAGGAGGGGTGCTACACCTGGGCCCGGCCGCCCAGGGCCCTGTGGAGAGAACATGTGATATGATAGGCCAGAGATAGGACTGAGGCCCTCAGCAGGCGTGCTCAGAATGGGAAGGGCTGTGTGTCCACCCAGATGAGAAACCTGACTTTATCCTGAGAGCCGTGGGGAGCTATGGATATACTTGAAGCAGGGTAAGTGATATGATCGCCTTTGACACTTATAACCGTTCTTCCCCTCATGGTTGGAGGCTGGATGGGAGCATGGGAAGGTCCAAGACCTCGAGACAAAGGACCATCTGGAGGTCCGTGAAATGGTCTGAGTGTCGGCTCATGTGGCACTAGTCACCATTCAGGCGTCAGCTAGAAAGCTGGACCTCCATGATCCCTACCCCTCTTCTAGGCTCCTTTGGCCCCTTGGACTACTCCCATCTTGGTCCTTAGTAACATGGATGGCGGTTTTCTGTAAGCTGTGGGAGGGCAGGGATCATGACTGACTTGTTCACCACTGTCAACCACCTCCATGCCCAGTGCTGACACATGTCCTATACATGCGGAAGGAAGGAAGGAAGGAAGGAAGGAAGGAAGGAAGGAAGGAAGGAAGGAAGGAAGGAAGGGGAGAGACACGTCAAGAATGATGCTTGGCTGATGGATGGTGATACCATTGCTAAGGGCAGAGGATGGATTTTATTTTGCTGGTGGAGAGAGATGAGTTTAGAGCTGACCTGGAGGCATCTGAGGGTCACCCCAGAAGACATACTGAGTCAGCTGTCAACTCTGTGGGCCTGCAGCTCAAGGAGCCGCTTGGACTGGCCCCGTCTGCTGAGAGGTGTGAGCTAAAGCCATGGGAATGAATTTAAACCTTGATGTTTTTGATTCTTAAGTAAACAGCCAGCCAAGAACCAGTATATTTTGAACCACTGGTGGCCAAGGACGTGACAGGAAGAGGTGGAGGGAGGTGGCAGGAGGTGGCGCCCTCCCCCTGTGGGGTTGAGGAGGATCCCTCCTCTGGAACTGCCCCAGCTGTCGCACAGCTCTGTAGGGGGAGAGAGAGCCCCGGCTGGGGGCGGGCCTGGCTTGGGACGGAGGACTGGACGGAACAAAGGTCCCCTGACCTCTCTGTGCCCCTCTGTCACCAGGTACCCCCTCCAAGTGCTCCCTGGGTCCTTCCCCCCTGGCTGGAGCCTGTGGACCCCAATTTGCTGTGAGTCTCCCATCTCCATGGACTTACCCACACCCCCTTCCCCACTGCCTCTTCCTTGCCCTAGCCAGCCTCTGTAACTCAATGCCCCTGCTGCTTCCTTAGCTGGGCCCAGGAATCCTGCCAAACATTGTGCTTCCTGGCCTGGGGATGACTCAGGCTTCCCTCCCCAGCACCACCCCACCCCCAGCCCCTGAGCCATGCCATAGGCTGAGCAGGGAGACTTGCTGACGGGCAGCTTGACTCTAGGAGCCCGGGTGCTGGGGAGGTGGGCCCAGGCCCCTGCTCCTCAGGCCAACCAGGCAGCATCCACAGGGGCTGGGGCAAGTGCAGGTAAGGTGTTAGGGCTGGGGATTGCTAGGAGGCCTGGCAGGCTAGCATCAGCACTCCAACATGATAGTACCCTAGGAACCAAAGGGTCCATAGATACCTACTAAGTTGCAGACCAGGCTGTCTTCCTGAAAGCCTTAAAGTTTTCCATTGAAGATGGGGGGGCGGGGTCATCCAGGGCTTCTAGGGATCACGGGCCTGACATAGAATCCTGGTGCCACCTCTTCCTAGCTGAGTGACCTTGGGCAAGTAAGTCACTTTGACTGAATGACACTCAGTTTGCTCATCTGTACAATGGGGAAAAGAATAATAATAGCCTGCTGCCAGGGATGTTGAGAGGATTGAAGGAAGGAACACATGGAAAATGCTCTGTAAACAGGAACTGTAACAGGAGGGGTGTTATATTTATCTGCATGGCTAGGGGATGGAGAAGAAACAGGTGGCTTTCTGCTTTTCTGTCATCCAGGGGCACATTCCCCAGTTCTTTCCACTTGATACTATGGGATTCCTTGAGGCCTCAGCCCGTGGAAGGAAGGTCAGGGCTCAGAACGATGGTTGCATATTTCGCTGGAGGACCTTCGGCAAGAGGCTTGACTCTTCTGAGCCTCAGCAAGCTGTATTCAGAGGGGGAAGACGGGGAGAATTTCTCCTTCCCGCTCTCCCCTCCCAACCTCTTTCTTTCCCCGGGGCTGGTGTGGTGCTCAAAGAGGAGGTTCACACAGAGGTGAGGCCCAAAGGCCCAGTACTCTTCCCAGATGTGCTGGGGTTGGTGGGGAGGGCAGAAGAAATGTGGACATGTGGAGGGCAGGGCCCGGGCTGGCCTGTGTCTGCGATCAAAGGCACAGGGTGGGGTGGGGCAGGGGGTGGAGGGTGAGTTCTTTGCATTGCTGAGGGTTTAGTGCTTTCTCTTGGTTGCCTGGATGCCTTGGTGTCCACCTCCCCCGCCCAACCCCAGTGTCCACCTTGGGCCTATGCCCATAGCCCCCACTCAGGACTAGCGTGAGTAAAGAGCAGGCTGCTTGCCTGGCCACTGGTGAGCAAGTTGGTGGATCACCTGCCCGGCCAGCTGTCCAAGCCCTGGCTCGCTGACAGCCACCTAACCACACTGTCGCATGTGCGGCCATGGGCTGTTAGCTTCCTGCGTGGACTATCAGAGCGCTGTGCTGCCTGCAAGCTGCCCACGGCCACGCTGCGAGGCATCGCATGGTCCCGCCGCCTGGGCCTCCCTGGCCTCCAGCGTGTGCGAGAAGGTGCCAGTGCTGTGGCCGGGTCTAGACCTCTCAACCTCTTGGCTCACGGCAGCGACTCCTGTGTGGCAGTGTAGGCCTTTGTAAGCCCGTGTTCCGCTCCTGGGCCAGAGGACCGAGAACTCAGCTCCGCAGGCCCGCAGCTTCCTCCGAGGGAAGGAACGCAGGAGCCGAAATAGTGGCTTTGTTCTGGAGGAAAGGAGGAAAGATGCAGGCCCTCCTGGGCTCACTCCAGTACCCTGGGGGCTCTGACTGCCAACTCATCCAGGAAACGTGCCTTCTAAACAATACCCAGGCCAGCCTGTCCCAGGCCCTACTTCCCATCCTTGGTGGGAGTCCTGGGGGAGACGCCTCTGAACCATTGTTCCCAGGGACGACTCACCAGGGTCAGGTCTAGGCCAAGCCAGGGTCCTGAGCTTCCACACCCTAGGAGGAGGCACATGATGTCTCGGAGAAGTGGCTCCTCCAGCCTTTGTTCTTGGCTGGGCAGGCAGCCACTCAGGACACCACGGTTTGGTGGGGAGAGGGGTTGGAGTAGACAGTGCTCCTTTTTATTTCCTTTGGGAAGGGTTTATAGGGGGTAAAATGAGGAAGGGAGCAGACACTTGGCCCAGGATCGTGGCAGAGTTGGAATGGCACCACAAAATGGAAGGAACCCCTGAAGTGTGCTTACTTGTTCTCCAGAGTTTGGGCTCCACGGGGGCAGGGACATTATTTTGTTCCTGGCTGCATCCTCAGTGCCTAGAACAATGCCTGGCACGTAACAGTGCTCAGAAAATATCTGTGAGTCTATGAACCCCTCTGCTTTCCCATTTGACCCTCCACCCACATGACCGAAGGCTGTCAATGCTCAGAGTGCCCTGGACTCACAGAGAAGGCTGGTTTCCATTTTGGTCTACATCACTTTCTAGCTAGGTGGCCTCAGGACTCAGTTTCCTTATCTGTAAAGCGGAGAGAACTATTCCTACCTCCAAGTTACTGGGAGGATTTTCTGAGACAGCTTTGGGAGCTTTCCTGGGACACAGTAGATGCCCCACAAATGTTGGTTCTTTCCCCTTTTCTTTTTACTGAGTCTTCTCATGTTCAGGCTGAACAACCCAGCAGCCTCAGACATTCCTTATTACTTCATTTGATCCTCACAACAGGCCCTGTCAGGTGTGGGGCTGTCCATATCCCCATCTTACAGATTTGGAAACTGATGCCCAAGGAGAAAGATTCTGGTCACACAGGAAGTGCTAGGGGCAGAATTTTTATGCCGTTCTGTCTGGCTCCTGGCCTTTTGCTCTACTCAACCCTTGGCTCTAGCTTGTGCCTGCCATTTCTAGCTGTGTGACCTCAAGCACCTCACTGCATGTCTGTGAGCCTCGGCTTCTGCAGCTGTCCAATGGGAATAATTATTCTGACTCCCTAGGCCTTGATGCCAACCCAGCTTGGTTGGCCATTTCATCCGTTCCTCACCTTCCCCCTGCTTCTCTCCCAGTGACTGACAGACGATGGGCCTCTGACCACCATCCTCCCCAGGCGCTCCTGGCAAGGCGGCGGGAACTCCAGCCCGTTTGCTCTCTTTCCAGGAAACGTATCTGAACGCAAGTCAGCGAGAGGGACATTATTAGAGGGATAACATTGGGTCAACTCTAGTTTATTAAAACAGCACTAAATCATTTTTTAAACTATTATTAGCACCAAAGGACTTTCTCCTCAGGGAGAACGGCTGCTATTTCTGATAGCTCTTTTGTGAACGTGTAGAGTCCTACGGAAATGCAAGCAATGATTAGTATTGTTAGAATAATCACCATTGTTCCTATCCTGGGAGCCATGTAGCACAAAAGTTAAGACCATGGGTTTAGAAGCCAAACCTCTTAGGCTCAAATACTGGCCCTGCCATTTCCCAGCTGTACAGCACTGGGCAAGTTTCTGAACTTCTCTGTGCCTCAATTTCTCCCTATATCAAATGGGAATAATGATAGTAGAATCTACTTCCCAGGGTTGAGTTTCAAATGAGATAATGTAGCTAAAGTATGTAGCCCCTTGTTTCAGTCAAGGGTCGGCAAGCTACAATCCGCAGGCCCCTTTTGGCTGTCTGTTCGTCTTTGTGAATAAAGTTTTATAGGAACACGGCCAGGTTACTTTGTTTACCCATTCTCTGTGGCTGTTTTTGTGCTATAGAACAGCGGAGTCGAGTAGTTGCAACAGAGACTGTACTCTCTGGTCCGTTACAGAAAATACCTGCCAAACTCTGTGCTAGTTCATAGAAGAATTGTTCCACAAATGTGAGCTGTTATTATTTCATTTCATTTCTTTATTCTAAAAGCCCATTCAGGGGTGCCTGGGTGGCTCAGTCGTTAAGCATCTGCCTTTGGCTCAGGTCATGGTCCCAGGGTCCTGGGATCGAGTCCCGCATCAGGCTCCCTGCTCCGCGGGGAGCCTGCTTCTCCCTCTCCCACTCCCCCTGCTTGTGTTCCCTCTCTCGCTGTCTCTCACTCTGTCAAATAAATAAGTAAAATTGTAAAAAAAATATAAAAAGTAACTAAAATAAAAGCCCATTCATTGTAGATATGGGGGTACGACTCCAGAGAGGGGGAAATGACTTGTCCAAGGCCACAAAGCTAGGATGGTACGGGATTGGGCATGGAACCCAGACCTCTTGACTCCTAGTCCAGGGAATTTTCTAGTACATGACACTGACCAAGGCTCCCCTGTGCTTGGAGTCCTTGGGTTCAGAGTTCTTCCTTCAGGATGAGGATGGAGCTGGCTTAGTGCCCAGGCCAAGGGAGGCCAGCTGCAAAGCCCGTGGACACTCCTCCGTCCCTCTGCCAGAGCAGACGGCACAGAGCAGTGTCACTGCCCCATGTAGGTCCATTAGGATGCTTCTCTGGCTTTCTGGCCTTGGGTCCATTGCCCTAGTAGTCTGGGCTGTGGTGGCTGGCTTGCTGGGTGATTAATGTTTCTGTCTCACACTCAGGACCCTTATCTGCTTGCTGGCCTTGCCCTTGTTCTTGTAATGAGCTGGTTTAGGCCATTTACATTTCCTTTGGGTGCTCTCCTGTCCAATAGCAACTATGACATAATTATGTTGCTTTCCCTTATCCTTAATCCTCTCAAACTGCCTAGTTATCTTTAATTTCCTGTCCATTTCCCTTATTGGGGAGCTAAGTGGAACTAAGTCAGGCCAAAACTTATGGGATAGCGTGGGAAAGCTCCCAGAGGCTCACCCAGGGTCCCTGGAGCCCAGAGAGGTAGCTTGGACTCCAAGAGCCTGTGAAGGCTGGTAAGACACACCACTTCCCAGTCTGGACCTCCTCTGTTAACAAGTATGAATCATCGGTAGGGGCAGGGAGGGAAGACCTCTGACGTCCCTTTCTCCCAAGTTGGGCAGTCTGGGAGGCTTAAGACCTAATTTTAGAGGACTCTGTAACCTCCAGCCTGTCCACTTCCCCTCAGTACCAATACCAAGCGTGATTCCTGTCCCTGATGTCTTCCCCAGGTCTCACAGCCCCCAGAGGGGCAGGCCCAGGACTGATTCGAGCTAGAGTGACTGTATGTGTGTGTGTGTGCGTGCACGCATGTGCGCACGCACATGCATGCGAAGCCTCGCACATGTTCCTGTGACCGTGGACTCCCTCTGACATATGGTAGGCACTCAAGACCTTCTCATTTTCTTCCTCTCTTGGATGACCATAGTGCCTAACATGGGGCAGAGCTGCTCAGGTGGGAACACAGTAGATGTTCAATCAGTGTCTATCAGATGACTAGACTGAATAGGAGCATTCTTCCTGGGAGTATGTTCTGTGTTTCGTGTGTGTGCGTGTGTATGCGTGTTTCTGTGAGGAGTGTATGGAATGTGTGCCCTTTGGGTATGGAGTGTGTACTCTATGAGCGTGTGTACTACATGTGCTTGGTATGTGGGCACAAATGTGCATGGCATGCTGCTGTGTATGTGTACATGGGAGTGAGTGTAAGCAGGGAAGTGCAGTAGCCTAGAGTTCAACGCACAAGCTCTGACTGACCTGGATTTGAATCCCAGCTTCCTACTTTCTCATGGTGTTACCTTGGTCCCTGAATTCACCTAAGTTCCCATTTCCTACCTGTGAAAAAGCAGACAGGTGGGGATTTGGGGCACGTGGGTGGCTTAGGCGGTTAAGCGGCTGCCTTCAGGTAGGTCATGATCTCAGGGTCCTGGGATCAAGCCCCGCATCATGGCTCCCTGCTCAGCGGGGAGTCTGCTTCTCCCTCTTCCTCTGCCCTTCCCCCCAACTCATGCTCTCTCTTTCTCAAATAAATAAATAAAATCCTTTTTTTTTTTTAAAGCATGGGGAGGTTATCAATGCCAAACTCACAGGGATGTAGAGAGCATAAAATGTGCTAATGTAGCAAAACTGGCGCATGACCTCGCACATGGTGAGTGCACCACAGCTGATAATTGTTGGTGATGATGATGATTAGTACGTGGAGAGCTTGGCTGTCAGGGGTGTATGTGCTGTGTGGGGAGTGTGAGCGTGTGTGTGTGTGTGTGTGCGCGCACGCGCGTGCCAGTGTGGAGCAGTGTGTAAAGGATGGGAGAGGCTGGAGGTGTTGGCATACCCTGGGACTGCCCACCTAGAAGGGAAGCCTGGAAGCAGGAGTCAAGGCCACATGCGCTCACAGAGGGAGCTGAGAGAAGCCTAGACTCCGGTGTATGGATATGATGACTTAATGAGCCTCTTCCCCTGTCAACAGCCGGATTAATGGGATGAAAGTGGGCAAAGGATAATTTAGCTGGAGATTCAGGAAACAATCCCTGATAGGGCAGCCTATTAGCTTAAGAAACAGTCTCTCCTAGGACCCTCGGTGGCTCTCACTCAAGGCATTTCAAAGCCCTGCCTGCCCAAGGGAGGGGAGGAGAAATCTAGAGAAGTGAGGAAGAGACAGCAGGGAGCCAGGAAAGCAGTCTGGAGAAGAGACCAGGAAGCAGGGCAAGTTTGCAGGGGGTACTAGGAGAAGGGGGTGGAAGAGGTGAGGCTGGGTTAGAGAAGGGAGAGAACAGAGGCCAGGCATTGCAGCTTCTCTATAAATCACAGGGGCTGTTTCATGCTCAGTGACAGGGCTTGTAGTTGAGAATATGGAAGGTGACCAAAATTCCAGAGTGATTCAGGGACACCTCGATCTGTGGAAGAGATCCTCCTCAACCTGGGACTGAGTCTAAAAGCCAGACACTCAACAGCTCCCTAGCTCCCTTCCATGGCATTTTCAGCCTACCCTCGGGGCCTCTCCTTCGGCTTCGGTCTCTTAGGACACCATCTAGCCTAGCCTGGCCTTTAGTCACCTCTGAGGCTCAGCTGAGGCTGATCTGCCATATACTCAGGGAGTACATGGCTGGCTGCCCTTACCATCTGCTACTGTAGGTCTGAAGTCCTGCCCACTTCCCTGCACTCTCCAGGGTAGACCTGCACCCCTGAATAGGGAGACCTTGTTGGCCACAGTTGAGATGGACATCTGGGGATCTCCAAATTTGCACACTTTTGGTCTCTGGCCTCCTCCTCTTTGCTTTTTGTCTGAGAACCTATCAATTTTCTTTTTTTTTTTTTTTAAAGATTTTATTTATTCACTTGAGACACAGATACAGAGAGAGAGAGAGAGAGAGCATGAGCAGGGGGAGAGGCAGAGGGAGAGGGAGAAGCAGACTCCCCGCTGAGCAGGGAGCCCGATGCAGGGCTCGATCCCAGGACTCTGGGATCATGACCTGAGCCGAAGGCAGACGCTTAACCATCTGAGCCACTCAGGCACCCCGAACCTATCAATTTTTTATGGGCTTTTGGAGGCAGGGGCCACAACAATACATTCCATTAATGATAGAAGTGGTGGTGATGATCATAATATTACTGCCAATAAAGATAGTGACGGTGTTGATGGTGGTAATGAAGGTGCTAATAATAATACCATCGATGGTGGTGGTAAAGGTAATGGTGAGGAAGACAATAGAGGTGATGATGGTGATGGTAAGTGTGGTAACAGCAATGGTGTTAATGCACTTGGTAATGGTGATAGACATAGGGATGATAATGAAGGTGATGATGGTGGTGGAGGTAATGAGAATTATGTTAGAGATAGACATTGTGGTGAGGGAGAGAATGAGGGTGATGATGGTTGAGGTGCAATGGTAATAACATTGCTGGAAGTGGAGATAGTAATGTAGAGGTAGTGATGGTGGTGGTGAAAGTGGTGATGATGATGGGGCGCCTGGGTGGCACAGTCGGTTAAGCGTCCCGACTCTTGGTTTCGGCTCAGGTCAGATCAAGCCCCGCATTGGGCTCTGTGCTCAGCGGGGAGTCTGCTTGGAGATTCTCTCCCTCTGCCCACCCCCTCTCAAATAAATAAATAAATCTTAAGAAAAAGAAAGTGGTGATGATGGTGGAGGTTCTTGAGATATTAGAGGTGGTGATGGTGGTGACTGATGGGTGTTAGTGATGTTGACAGTAATGGTGGAGGCAGTGGTGGTGATAGTGGTAGAGAAGGTGATGGTGATGGCAATGATGCTGATAGTTGTGATAGCAATAAAAATGGCAATGAGGATAGAAATGGTCGTGGCAGTGGTAATGGTGATAGTGACGAAGACTGGAACAATTGATGATGGTGATGGCGATGACAACAGGATAACCAAGGGCCTAATAGGTCTCCTCACCAGGCCTATAATTTTCTACATTGTTCGTGACTTTTCCTCCAATACCCTCCCACCTTAGCTTTACCTTGTCTTTCATCCTTCACTATTCCCTGGGGAATTAGAAAATTGGGCCAGCCATTAAAGACAGTGTACGACTGCTGGTTTCCAGAAGAGTAGCTGACTTTCCCCATTTCTACTAAAGTCAAAACAGCAAAGTTTTGGCATCAGGAATTAAAGTTAGGTATTATAAAGAGAACCCTAATGATGAGAAATACAGTGCTGGAAAGTTACCTGAGGAAGGCTATGGAATGTCTTTAATACTTTTGAGCTGGCACAGAACAAGAGAGAGACCCCCGGTGGTCTAAATGAATCATGACTAAAGGCAGGAAGGATGGACCTAATAATCTCTGTAGGTCAGGACCAACTTCAGGAGTCTGATTCTTTGGCTTGCTAGTCAGGGAAAGAAGTTGCATCTCTGAAGCTAATGGTGAGGAGACGAGAGGAGGAGGTTTGGGAAGGGAAGTAGCAATGAAATCTGGTGGTTTAGAAAAATGTTGGCATTCTCATCCAGATTCCTTGTGACTCTGAGTGGGAGGTGACCCAGGATGTGGGCCTCTGTGGCACTGCCTCCAGCTTTGAATCTACCAAGAGGCTGCCCTTCAGGGCCATGATTCCCATCCCCCAGCCAGGCTGCGGTAAGAAAGAGGGAGAGGAAGGAAAGAGGGAGGGACCCTGCTCACAGTTCTTGGGAGGAATCTGCTTTCTTCCACAGACTCTTGGAACTCTAACCTCCCTCGTGGTTCTCTATTCTCCTCCCTCCTCTCAGTTTCCCGATTTCTGAAGGCCACTCAAAAAAGCCCGTGATGGACAAGCTTCCTGTAGCAGCTGGATGGGTACCAAGGCAATGGCCAACATACCAAGGGAAGGGGGCACAGAATGGGCTTTAGAGTCAGAACCAGGACCAAGTCCTAACTCCATTACTTAAACACGGTGTGACTTTAGACCTGGTGTGCCACTCTCTGAGCCTCAGTTTCTCCCTCTGGAAAATGACTACCTACCTTACAGAGTTTCATGAGGATTAAATGAGATCATGTATGTAAGGTTCCTAATACATTTTGGCACCTAGTAGATGTTCAAGAAGCATTAGTTTACTCCCCACCCCCATCCCTTTCAGAAGGGGAAAGCATGGGGCACCTGGGAGACTCAGTGGGTTGAGCATTGAGCATCTGACTCTTGGTTCTGGCTCAGGTCATGATCTCAGGGTTGTGGGATTGGCTCTGTGCTCAGTGGGGCGTCTGCTTGAGATTCTTTTCCTCTCCCCTTGCCCCCCTAAAGTAAATAAATCTTAAAAAAATTAAAAAGTAAAGAAGGGGACAGCATAATCATGACCTAATTCTCTCGCCAGGCTCTATGGGCACAGACCCTTCCCATCTCATTATACCATCTGAGTCTCCTCCCATATTCCCCATGAGACTGGGAAAGTCTGTGAAAGGTGAAGGGGCAGGCTCCCCTTCTAGCCTGGGTGCTAGGTTTGGAGTCAGAGGATTTGCTATTGGTGTGACCTTGGTTGTTGCCTAGCTTCTCAGAGCCTTAGTTTCCTCATCTGAAAATAGGGATAATAATCCCTGATTTGCTGACCTTGCAGGATTGTTATGAAACTCAAATGAGATCATGCTTTGGGAAGTACACGTTACTGGGTACATGTGGGGGTTTTAGCTTAGTCCAGGAGGGAGGTAAGGGAACATTAGTCCCTGGAGACTAAGTTAGTGCCCAACTCAGGGGATTTTTTTCCCCTTGGGGATAGCAAGGCCAAAGTATTCAGGGAATTCACAGTGGCTGAGGATATAGAATTAGAACCCAGCCACGAAGCCATCCAAGTTCAGCTTGGGTGGAAAGGGACAGGGGTTATTCATTTATGTACTTTAGCATAGGTCACATGTAAATATGCCAGTTATGGGTTTTGAGTCAACTGCCTGGGGACTTCTTTAGCCACATGATAACCCCAAAAGACCAAAGGACTCCTTCTCTTTCTTCCCCCTGACCTTCTGGTTCTACTGAGGTCAGAACTTGACCAGTGCCTGAAGTTGGCCAATCCTTACCCACCTGGCACAGGAAACTGTGGGCCATGACCTTCTGGGTGACCTGAAGTCAGAGTAGAATTTTTCCGAGTTGGGAGTTCTGATGGGGTGCAGATCTTTATGGTACCTTCTGCTTGTGTGATCATGAGCCCAGTGTCTGTAGCCTGACCGCTCTCGCCAATGGTCTCTTGCCCACATGCCCTTCTCCCTTGTTCTCCTCATGAACAGCCCACTCTTCTTTCTCACAGTAATGACCAACTTCTGTACACTTTAAGCTCTCATCAGTGGGTCCTCTTCTCCCCGACCAAAGTCTAATTCTCTACCCCCACTTCTGGGCAGCAAGGGTGCCCATGGCTGTCACATGCCCCGGGCTGACTTTATAGCTTCCAAGTGCATTTCTTTGTCCTTTGTCCCTGTCTACCCCTCCCCAGCCTCTCATTCTTTTTTGGAAGCCTCAGTTCCAACCCATTCCCCATGCCAGCTTCCAGCTTTGGCTCTTCCTGTCTCCCCTTCCAATGCCTGCCTCTCTCATTTTCCCTAGGGCAAGCCAGAGGAACCTGGAGATTCTCATTTCACCCTTTCTTTCTCCTCCACCCATCTTCCTGTCCTTCCACCACAGCGTCGTGTCTTCTCTTACCCCAGGACTCAGCCCCTATCTCAGGTCCCTGCTGGTGATGCCTTCTTGTGTGCCTCTCACCATGAGCAGCCTGGACTCTAGGCGTCCCCTCGCCCAAAGTCAGTTTGGGCCTTGCCTGGCTCCCACCCACAAAGCTCAGTCCAGTTGATCCCTCCCTGTGGGCATCCCATGGCAGCCAGTTGCTGCCTGCAGTTCATTGGTGGGGACCACATATCAGCCTGGAGCTGAGGTTCAAACACCGACCTCCTATCATGTGTTTGATTAGCTGAGACCAAATCCACAGGCTTCTAGGAAATGGCACCTACCAATTCAGCTGTGCTCTGGATCAACTGTCCTAGGATAGGTCAGGCATGGCCCAGCAACCCAAGACATGGGGACGGGAGGAAGGGCAAGGAGAGGAGAGCTCTTTTCCTCTCTTCTGTGTGCATGTGTATGTATTTATGTGTGTGTGTGCATGCATGTATGTGCGCACACACACACACGTGCGTGCACACACGCGATGAGCAGGGGCAGTGGTGATGCATGTATTGTGTCACTGTGTCCGAAACTGCTGGGTGCCTCAGGAGTGTTTCTTGGGCTGTCCCTGTGCCGTGCAAGTGTTGAGCATTTACTCTGTGTATTGTGTGCCAGAGGTTGGAGGGCTGCCATGCTTTGGGGCTGGTGTGTGTGTGTCAGGTGTCACTGTGTCCTATGTGTGCTTATGCTGTGTCATTGGTCTGGGGTCTGGTAGATGCTATGATGAGTGTGTTGTCTCACGGAGGTGGGGGTGCTGTGGGGAATGCATTGCACTTGGCTGCAAGTGTGATGTGGGTATACTGGGAGACTTGGGTGTCAGGGTGCTGGTGTGTAGTAGGGACATGCTGTGGGTCACGAAGTGTGTATGTCTGTTGGAGGCTACGATCTATGTGGTGTGAGGTTTATAAACCCCAAACCCAGTTCCCAGTGCCTGTAGCTCAGACCTGAGAGTCTCCAATTTCAGGTGAACTAGGGCCAAAATCTTGTATACATTGTCCCACTTCCCACCCTACCCCCGCCCTGCAGGTCAGGTCATCCTTCAGTTCCTGTGGTTAATCCAAACCATTGGCTGAAGTTCCGTGAATACTCAGCTTATGATGACCAGAGTGAAAGGAGGTAGAGGAGAAGCAGTGGGAAAGAAGGAGGGGGAGCTGGGGGGGGGGGCAGGAGGGTGGGGAGGAGGGAGAGAAAAGGGAGAAGAAGAAGAGGAGAAGGAGGAGGAGGAACAGGAGGAGAGGAAGGGTGGAGCACGGAGAGCCAATTGGAATGTTTGCCTGAGCCCTGAGACACACTTCTAGGCCCTGGAGAGGTAATAAATTCAAGAGAGGTCAGCACTCCTGAGGCCAAGTTCAGAGGGCCATGGGAAAGTCAATCAGATGAAGCTGGTTTAAACTGCGAGAGCAGAAAAGACCTCGAGAGGAAGAGATGTTTGAGTTGATGTCTGAAGGTGTGATGTGTGTGAAATCTCTGGGTTTCTGATTCCAGCACTTGGGAACAGTTCCAATTACTTTCTTGGTTACCCAGGCTCAAGCTGAGGGTGTTATCTTTGGATTATTCTTCTTCCCCCACATCCAATCAAGTTGGCAAATGTTGGAATGGCTCGTGCTTTTAATCATTCACTCAACAAATAGTCATTGAGCCTGGACTCCGCTAGGCACAGTGCCAGGCCCTGGGAAGCCATCAGCAAGCAAACAGGACTAGGTTCCTGCTCTCCTGGATCCTGCCTTCCCCTCAGTGCTGCCCTCCCCCACCACTGCTCTGGGTCCGGCTTAAAGTCCTCCATACAGGGAGGACTCCGGCAGTCTCCCCACTGCTCCTCTACCTCCAGATTCACCCCTCTAGCTCAGCATTCTTATTACAGCCAGGGGAGCTGGAAAGAGCTGTGTTCATTCCATGTTCATTCACCAAAATTCACTGTGGTCTGACTGTGTGCCAGGTACAGTTTGGGGCACTTGGGATACATCAGAGAACAAAACAAAATCCCCTTATGGAGTTAACAGTGTAGTAGGAGAAGATGAATAAACAATAACATAAAAAGTAAATTATATCGGACGAGGGGCGCCTGGGTGGCTCAGTTGGTTAAGCGACTGCCTTCGGCTCAGGTCATGATCCTGGAGTCCCTGGATCGAGTCCCGCATCGGGCTCCCTGCTCGGCGGGGAGCCTGCTTCTCCCTCTGACCCTCCCCCCTCTCATGTGCTCTCTTTCTCTCTCTCATTCTCTCTGTCTCAAATGAATAAATAAAATCTTTTAAAAAAATTATATCGGACGTTAGAAGGTGGTACAGATCAGGGATTGGGGATGCTAGAGTGAGGGGTACAGAATTTCTGAAGGTGGTCAGGGTAGGCCTCACTGAGAAGGTGATATTTGAGCAAAGACTTTAAAGAGGTGCGAGAATTAGCACGCAGATATCTGAGGGAAGATCATTCTGGGCAGAGAGAACAACCAGTGCAAAGGCTTGGAGGTGGGAGCATGCCTGGCACGGTTCAAAAACAGCCAGGAGACCAGTGCGGCTGATGTTCATGGAACAAAGGAGGAGTAGCTGCAAATGCTGGGGGGTCAGATTGCAGGAGGTTCCAGAGGCCAGTGTAGGTACAATAGTGTTTACTCCAAGCGATATGGGGAACCTTGGGAAAGTCTCAACCTATGTTGTAACAGGATCTCTTGGGCTTCTCAGTGAAGTGTGCAGGGGGCAAGGGTGGAGGCAGAGAATCAGTCAGGAGGCTACTGCAGTGATCCAGGCAAGCTCCAATGGATCAAATGGGAAAGGAGCTGGGATGGGTTTCGTGTGCTCTAAAAAGCCAGCCAGATAGGCAGGGCCAGGGAGGTATCATTACTGCTGGCAAGGGAAAGCCCTAAGATGTTGCATGGAGCCCTTTCTGCTCAGGCCAAGACTCTAGCCCCATCCCAGCCTCCAGATCCAGCTGGTAGTGCTGGGCCAGGTAGAGGCTGCCCGTGCACATGCATCACTAGGAGCTTACTGAGCCCTTGCTAAGTCATTGTCTTATACACTCTTCCCATAATCCTGGGCAGTAGCTCTTTGTATCCATATTTTACAACACCGCTTGCATGGTGCTTACTACAGTGCAGGCACTTATTCTCAGAGCTTGATGTGCGTCCAGTTATTTGACACTATTTGACAACCATCCTATGAGCTAGATACTGTTATCCCCCTTATTTATACATGTGATGAAACTGAGGCACAGAGAGGTTGACTAACTTGCCCAAGCTCCTGCAGTTGGTAAAAAAAAAAAAAAAAAACATAGCCAGAATTCAAACACAGGCATTCCAACTCCGGAGTTCGTGCTCCACATCCTTATGCTCATAGGAAAACCAAACTCTGAGACAGAAGTGACTTCCCGAGGTTACACAGCCAGTCTGTGGTGAAGTTCATATTTGCGCCAACACACCTGACTCAGCCCACCGACTCCACTGACGTGCCACACGTTTCCCCAGCTTTCCACCCTAAGCAAGCTCACACAGACTCTGAAGGTCGACTGTTGTCTTTAGACTTTGTTGTCATTACAAATTTTTTTCTTTTGCCTCATCCCCTCCCCCACCTGCATGGTTCCAAGCAGAAACTTGGAGCTGTCACCCTGCCCAATCCCTGAATGGCGGAGGCCAGGAACGGAGGCTGAGCTGACGCCAAGTGGGTGGCATTTGCTGGAGGCATTTTTCCATTCGGTGAGTGTCTTCGTCCCCCAAAGACGAAAGTAGAGATCTGAGGGAAGCATGCTGTGCTGTGGGCTGGGCTGGAACAATCCCTTCCAAGCCTTCCCAGGAAACTACATGCATAACTGTGGGTGTTCACGCATGTGTGTGCCTGTGTTTTCACACATGTGTCTGGATGTATGAGGGTGTTGGGGGACAGTGTGTGTAGGAGCTTCTCTGTGTGTGTCTGGGCATGTGCGTATTTAGTGTGTGTGTGTGTAACTGTAGCTGGGTGGGTGAGTATGTGTTCGTGCGTGTGCCTAAATGTGTGTATGATGGGAGTAGGGTGAGTATGTGCATGTGTCCATGTGTGGAGATGGGTGTGCGGGGTTCTGGAGCATAGGGCTAACCACTAGGCCCTTCTGCTGATCTGGCTGGCCTCAGACCACGCAGCGATCACCTGGCTCTCTGCTTCAGCTTCAGCCTCCTCCTCACTCCCTGCCTGGTTCGCAGTCTCTCCCTCAAAGCCTTCAGGCCTTGCCCAGGGGAAGCAGAGACTGCTGTGAGGGACGTACACATACACTAGCCTAGGACCCTGATATCCAGCATGATTGTGTTCCTGCGGTCCCGGGGGCATGGGACCAGGCATAGCCTGCCACCGTCAAGATGGGAAGGGTTATTCATGTCGAAGCACACTGTGACAACCCCTTCTCTTCCCATGGCACACAGGGAGACTGTGTCTCTTAGAATGTAGTCAGGACAACAGAAACCAGTCTAGGTCTTTCAACAGAGGGAATTTCATCGAGGAGTTTAATCTAGATAATACAGACCTGAGAGCCAGACAGCTCAGCTTCAGGTCCCGGTTCTGCTGTTTATTTGCTGTTTGACTTAACCTCTCTGTGCTCCAGTGTCCTCATCTGTAAGCTAGAAACAGTGGTATGTACCTCACAGGCTCATGGGGGGCGGGGTGTTAAATAAGCCAATGTATATAAAAGTGTTTAGAACAGTGCCTGGCACATAGTAAGTACTGGCTAAGTGTAGGATGGTAGCTATGGAGTACAGATAGAATTTTTGGGTTTCTAGGATTTGTCCCACCTCAGGCAGGTACTTTCCTCTTTCTAGATCTCCACCTTTTCCAGCATCTGGTCAGAAAATCCTTGCACACTGCTAGGATGGTGGCAGGAACAGGCAGTGGACAGCACCTTGCCATGTGGCTCTGAGCCAAGGCTCTTTGCCTTCTTTTTCCCAGAGTGCTCTTACCATTCAGCTTCTAGATGCACAGCTGGATGCACCCCAGAGGCTCAGCCCACTCTGGGCGTGGCCCCAACCCTATAATCCCAGGCCCTTGGAACATCCCCACACACCTGCACAACTCATGATTCACAAAGGACTCACTAGTCATTAGCTCATTTGGCAGGCATGGCAATCCTGGGAGATGATTTTTAACCTTTTTCCCCCCCTATAGACAAAAGCTGATTCTCAGAGAGGTTGAGTAACTTGCCCAGGGACACACAGCTAGTACACGGCAGAGCCAGCACATGAACTCACATCTGTCTGACTCCAGGCCCCACTGTAGCCATGGCCCCTGAGGGTCTGTGGACACGTCTGTCTCCCCCACAGGACTCTAATACCCCTGAGACCTCTGTGTCTCTTTGCCTACCACTGCCCAGCAGTGTCTGGTGCAGAGCTGAGCACTCAGTGGGGTGCAGCTCACACGCCAAACTCAGCCAACAGATATGTTTTGTTTAACTCGCAGAATATTTCTAGGAACTTTAAGATTAGTCATCAAGATGGCAAAATGGGGTGATTTTATTAAAAAATTCCAAATTTCCTACTCCTCTTGAAAAATTCAGTAGCCCTGGCAACCCAGGGCTAGCGTTCCAACATGGCAACAACCAGCTGTATTTGAGGACCCACTGCTCCTGGAGACTGGGCACTTAATTGCTACTTTAGCCCAGCCCTTAGTACTCCCTGTTGTTGTCATCCTAGCTGCCATTCCTCAACCTGCTTGTACTATGGCTTCCTGAAACTCCATTTCTTCACTTATATCCCTCACTTGGCCTGAATGGGCATCTGGGTTGGGGCCTCCTGGGGCAGAGTGTGAGCACAAAGGGAGTCCTAGGGGCCAACATAGCTGTCTACCCTCATGAGCTGTCCAGTATTAACTACATATTCATTTATCCTCTGGCCCATGTGCCCAGGCCTCTCTCCCTCCACTCCATCTTGCAGGGAAGGGAGGGACACAGTTTTGTTGCTCATAAATAAAGGGCTATGGGGTGGTAGAGGATAGGGCCGTTTCTTCTGGCCAGAGTGAAATCAGGGGAAGCTTCTAGGAAGAGGTTGCATTTGAGCCTGGAAGGACGGGCAGGCTTTGCATGGATGGGGATGGGAGCAGAAGCAGCAAAGGTAGGGAGGTGGCTGTGTCTGGGTTTTGTACTTGAATGGTTGAGTATGACTGGATCTTGGGGTGACAGAGGGAGGCAGGGGAAGGGGATATGGGAATTAACATTTGCCAACCCCTCATCTCTGGAGACTCCTAGTGCCTGCCTGGCACCCTGTGAGGGACATGCACGCAGGAACTCGGTTAGTTCTCACAGCAATCCTGTGAACCTGGAACTATGGGAACAGTTATTAAAATGAGTGAATTGAGGTTCAGAGGTTGGACCCTTTGCCTAAAGCCAATAGCTAGGGGAAGGGCTGGCATTCTCCCTAGGGAGAAATAGGGCTGGGGAGCCATAGAAGATTTTGAGCAGGTTGGTGGCTGGGTCTGTCATGACTTCTGGGCTGGGAGGGGAATCCCAGTCTCTTCTGTCTCCCCCCCTCACAGTTTACCCTCTCCAAGTCTGTTGACAACACCTCCTAAATAGCTCTTCATCCCTACTGCCTTGCCCCTAATCTAGGCCCCCATACTTCTCATCTGGACCACAGCAGGAACCTCCCACCTGGTCTCCCTGTTCACATTCTTTCTCCGTTCCCATCCACTCTCTGGCCTCAGCCGGAGTGAACTTCAGAAAGGTCAGAGCTAACTGCATCACTCCCCACCCTGCATTCACAGCCATTCATTTGCTGGGCGCTCTCCAAACAACTCCCTGTTGCCTGAAGGGTCTGCTTTTTCGTCAGCCCTCCACCCTTTCAGTGCCTGGCGCATTCCTTATGTCCTTTAGGACTCAGTTCAGGTGTTACTTCCTCCTGGAAGCTGGCCCGGACTTGTCTCCTTCTCCTGTGTCTGCGTTAAATGGCCCTCCCCTGGACTCCCGGAGCCTCCTGGGCTTGTCTCCACCACGGGCCTTTCCCGCGCATCCTGTAATAAGAGCATCTTCCTTTGTGATCTACGAGACTGGCCATTCTTCCCTGGCAAGACCAAGGCCCAGTAGAGTGAAGTGGCTTTCTGCCTGGCTTTGAACCCTTGTACTGCCATTTAGTAGATGTGTGCATTTGAGTAAGTCTCTTTGCCACTCCATGCCTCCGTTTCTGTCTGTAAAATGTGGATTATAATAGAACCAACTTGCCAGAGGGCTTTTGCGAGAAAGAAAGGAGAGTCCACGTAAAGCACTTAGACCAGCACCCGGTTTACAGTGAGTGCTCAATAAATGCAACTATTATTACTCATTTCTGTATCCCCAGGTCTTGGCACAGAGTAGGTGTTTGGTGGCTGAATAGGGGTCTGGAGTACACTGGGTCAGGGGAGACTGCCTTTCTTGGAGGGAGACCTAGCTGGAAGATGAACAACTTCAGATCTAATGGCTGCTGCATGTGGCAGCTCCTCTCTGGTCCAATCGCCAGCCTCCCCCATCAATGTGGTTCTAATAGTCAGCTGACACCTCATTAGCCTAAGTCCAGGCCCAATTCTGCTGCTGCGCAGTAAGCGAGCAAGCCGCTGGGGGGGCCAGAGGCTCGTTAGGGCCAGGCCTTCATCAGGGCCAGAGGGCCCACAATGTGATACCGGCTCAGGGCCCAGTCAATGTGTTTCCAATCAGCAATTAGTCTTTAATTAATGGGGCTGCAAAATGATTGTTTTCCTGTCTGAATGGCGGCGTGGGCAGGGAGCCGGCAGGAATGGCCATCTGGGGAGTGTTAAGCTGGAGTTACAAGAGGAGACATAAAGAAAGGAACTAAACACCGCAATTTGGGCCCAAATCATGGCCCTGGGCAAGCTGCATGGCGCCCAGCCCGGTGGCAAATAAAAGCCAGGCCTGGCCTCCTGGTGGCACCTGTTCTTGCTCAGGCTTTGGTGTCCCCAGTGGCTCTGGAGATGGCCAAGAGGATATCCTCTGACACACCATGGGGAGATTCCTGGTGGTTCTCTAGGGGCCCTCGCAGCTCTGGTACACCAACGGGCTTGCACAAGTTACACATGACTTAATGGGAAAGCCAATCTTCAGGTCATGCCCCCTGACATCTCAACTAGGCCTCCCCTCTAAAATGGTGACCACCATTCCTACTTCCCAGGCCTGTTGGGGTGGAAAAGAGTTCTGTAGACTGCCAAGTGCTATGCTGGGCCCCTGAAGCTTGGAGCTGGGAAGTCACCCATCAGCTCCTGGGGGTTCCTGTCCCTGAGTGCCTCTGAGCCTGTTCTCATACCCTCTACTCCCATCAGCTAGAGAAGCAACATCTAATGAGGATGGAAGTCACTGTATGTATTGAGCATGACCTTGTCAAGTCTTCACTCTGGCCCTCTAAGGTAAGGATTATTTTTATTGTCCCCAGTTTACAGAAGAGGAATCTGAGCTGTGAGCAGTTTACTGAGTGGGAATTGAGCCCAAAGAGGTCTCACTCTGGAGCCCGTTCCCTTTGGAAGGCCACATCTTGGACAACAGTTTGACATCCTCCCCTGACATCTAGAACCACAGGCAAAAAACATCAACCTTGGCTGAGCCGTTAATGACAAAACATACTCAGCACTCTCACGGTATAGATGAGGAGACTGAGACCCGGGGAGGGCTAGGGATGTGTCCAGGACCATACTAGATGCTCCTGGCAGTTCTGAGGTTGGGGCCCAGGTTACTTACTCCTAGATCTGCAAATCTTATCCCCTTGGGCTCCTCCCTCTCCTTCATCCCTGCCATCCTGTTGATTCCACCTCTTGGGTATGCCGCTCATCACTCAGCACCTCTCCATCTACTCTGTGCCTGCCTGAGGTCAAGTTTTCTCCTATTCCCCCCTCCCCCATGCCTTATCTCTCTCAGTGGTTTCCAGATGAGTCTTTGAAGTGTACACTTTGGATACTATTGCACACTTGCTTAGAACTCCTCAATGATTTCCTATGACCTTCTGAATGAAGTACAAGTTCCTTAGCCTGCCATCCAGGGCCTTCTACATAAAGCTCCAATACACTTTTCCAGCTTTAAGTCCATTTTCCCACTAATAAATCTTATGCCTCAGCCAAACTGGACTCATCAAAGACTGGTCTCCTGCTCTATGAAAAACTGTTGTGAGATTTAAATTAGTTGCTCTATGTAAAGCCCTTGAAACAGTGTCTGGCACAGAGCAAGAGCCATATCAGTGTTGTTAGATACAAAAATAAATATGTGGACCTGCCTTATCTATGCCCAGCTCCAGGCTTTTCCGCTCACTGGGTTCCCTTGGCCTGCTGTGCCCTTTCCAACACTCTTTCTACATGGCCAAACTCTACCCAGCCATCAAGGCCTTCAGCTGTTCCATGTTACTTCCTCCAGAAAGGCTTTCCTGATGTCTTCTGCCTTGGAATACCACCAGCACTCTCTGCATCTTCTCCATTGGCTGCCTAGTCAGTCTTTTATTACTGGTGAGTGCATATGTTCCTGAGTAGCTTCAAAGTAACTTGAGAGTAGGTGGTATGATGTGAGGAAGAGAACACAGGTATGGGCATCAGACCGACTTGCATGTAAATCCCAGCCCTGCCAAGTTCCAGCTGTGGAACCTTGGACCTCGCCTCTCTAAGCCTCAGGTTCCTCAGCAATAAAATAGTCCTTACCTGATAGGTGGTTTTAGATTTGGCCTGAGAGGGCATGGACTATCTGGCACACAGTGGAGCTCTCACCTCTTACCCTTTTGTGCTGAGGAGCTAGAAAGGAGCCCTGGTGGTTATGGGCTGAAGCTTGGCCACTTCTGACCTGGGAGGCATTTCATAGGTGACATGACCTCTTCCCATATCCTGAGGCCCAGGTGACCATGTCCTATCCCAATCCCTCCATGGTCTAGCCTCCAGCACTTACAGCAGTGACCTGAGCTGGTCAGAACAAGAGCCAGCTGACTTGTGTTTCTTAAAGTGAAATTTGCCATTGACTGAGGAGGGATGGCCACTCTGAGTCAGTGCCTCCTGGCAGTTTCCTTCCAATAACCTTCGTGGGAATCAGAATACAGAAACCCTGGGAATTCCCCATGGGTTCCAGCCCACCTGCCAGCTCCCTATGACCTTGCCCAGGTTGCTTCTTTGGTCAGACTACGGGCCAGCTCTGCTCCCATTCCCTGCATTGAGGGAGCTTAAGAATGACCCCATGACTGGCCTCACCTTCTGAGGATTCCCAGGAGGGCAGACTTGGAACAATGCAGATTGCTTCGGAAGCTAAGAGATGTAACTGTGGTTTTCATGCTACCAATGATGCCATAAATCCTGAGGCCAGTCCTTCCCCCTCTCTGACTTAAGATTTTGAATTTCTCAAATGACACAATCTGGGCCTCCATTTATCTCTCACCAGACTGACTATACTAGCCCCTGACTCTTCTCCCTGCTTCTACCCTTTCCCACCTCAGTCTACCCTAAATACAAAAGTCAGTAGGATCCTGTTAAAACATATACCACATCATATCATGCCTGCACTCAAAACCATCCTTGGCTTCTCAACAACCATAGTAAATGCCAAATATCTTGCAGTGATATATAAGACACTGCATCATGGGTTTCCAAATTTGGCTGCACATTGGAGCCATCTAGGGATTTTTAGTATTTAGATCTCTACTATTTTTTAAAATACTGATATCTGGTCTCATCCCCAGAGGTTCTGACTTAATTGGTCTGGGATGCAGCCTGGGTGTGGGGAGTTTAAGAAGCCCCCTAGATGAGTCTAGGTGAGACTCACTGCCCATGTGATCTATCTCCACCACCACCCTTACCTCTCCTACTTCATCTCCTACTCTCCCTCCATTTACTCTGCTCCAGCCCATTGCTCTTGCTATTCCTCAAACATTCCAGGCACACTCCCACCTGAGGATCTTTGCATTTACTCTTCCCACTGCCTGGGATACTTTTTCTCTAGCCATCTGTATATCTAGCTCTCTTCCTTTATTCAGATTTCTGCTCAGATGCCACCTTTTCAAAGAGGCCTTACCTGCTTATCCAAGCTAAAATAGCAACTTCCACCACCACCATTACTCCCTGACCATTACACTGCTTCATTTTTCTTATAGCACTCATCACTATTAAGCATATTGTTTAGTTATTATAGATTTGATTGTCTGTCTTCCTCCACTAAGTTATTAGCTCCATGAAGGACAGTGCTTTGTTTTGTTTATTGCTGTATCCCCAGCATCTATAGTAGTGCCTGTTACATAGTAGATGTTTCAGAAAGGTTTGTTGGATAAGTAAAGGAATCAAAGCAATGGAAAAAGAAGCTTGGGAATGAGGCTCATATAAATTGGAATTTCCAGCTCAGCTCTTTTCTAGCTCTGCAACTTTGGCCAAATCATTGAACCTCTCTGATCCTTAGTTTCCTTGGTTGTTAAATGGGCCCAGGGATGTCCACTTTATAGGGCTATTGTACAAAATGATTGTTCAGAAACAGGTGATAGACAGTCCCAGGAGCTACAGGGCAGCCAAGGCAGGTGACTGGTCATTTGTTGGTATACCTATATCCTAGGTTTCCCTTAACAATACTTTTTAGCTTTTTACATTGAAATGATTATAGATTCACAGGAAATTGCAAAGATAGTACAGACATTCATTAGCAAGAATGACAAAATAAGTACCTCCAAAAATCCCCTCCTCCATAAAAACAACCAGAACAATGGTAGAAATTATCAGGATCAACTTTTTCAGAACTCTGGAAATTAGCCAAAGGTTTGCAGCAATCCAGGGAGTATTCATTCAAGAAAAGAGACTGTATCTTGGTAAGGATAGTGAGCTTTTTGGTATTTTAATTTCCCTTATCCCCATCCATGCTCCCCAGCTTTACAGTAGCCTTGAGTATGAACAGCATGAAATCACAAGGGAAACCAACAACCTAGCAACCACTGGAGAAAAAGGAACAGGATAACCCCATTCTCAGAGAATTGTCACTCTTTGACCTATCTCATGGTTCACATCAAGACACAACTTGCAAGACCTATCTTTATTTAACCAGACTTAGAGCTCACTCAGTGCAAATAGCTTTTTCCTCAGGGGCATTTTGTTGAAAACAATCAATGGGAATTTTTAATTGTTTAATATTGTGGTTGCCCAAGGTAGTGGCTAAAAGTTGGAGCAAACAATAGGCTAACCAAAAAACTTAATAAAAAAAGGTGGAGAATGATATGTTGAGATAGGAGGCTTGGAAAAGCTCTCAGATATTCCTGGGAATCTAGAAGACCACACAAGCTTGTACACCTGCTTGTGAAATAACTGAGAAGGCCCTAAGCTTTCAACTCTGGCTGACATTGAGCCTCTGAACAAGCAGGAAGTGAGGGCTAAGGTGGAGCTGTAAATTGCCTGGCTGAGTATTAAAGATGTGCCCCCCAACATGCACACAGATCCCTTTCACAAAGACTGAGAGACTTATTAGTTCCAGGCATTTAAAAAACTTTCTGTCTAATCATTAGCTGGCCATTAAGCTAACGAAGCACAGACTTTGACTGGCCACACATGACAAAGAATACATACTTTATGGAATTAGTTCAGAAAACTCACTAAACAAATGAACAGCAACAACGGCAACAAACAGCAACAACAACACACCCTGGGATAGGGGATAGTCTGATTTTCATAGTTGTCATATCATATTATTTTAAATGTTCAGTTTCCAACAACAACAACAACAACAAAACAAACATGCAAAGAAACAAGAAACTATGGTCTATACACAGGGGAAAAAGGAGTCCATAAAATTGTCCCAAAGGAAGCCCAGACTTTAAACTTATTAGACAAAGACTTTCATAATATGTTCAAAGAACTAAGGGAAACCAAGTTTAAATGGAGGAAAATACCACAATGTCTCACCAAATAGAGAATATAAAAGATAGATTATATTAAAAGAACCAAATATAAATTCTGGAGGTGAAAAGTACAATAATTGAAATAAAAAATTCACTAGAGGGGTCAACATCAAATTTAAGCAGATAGAAGGAGGAATCAGCAAGCTTGAAGATAGGTCAATTAAGATTATTCAGTCTGAAGAACAGAAAGAAAAAAATGAAGAAAAATGAACAGAGCCTCAGGGAGCTGTGGGAAATCAGTAAACATACCAACATGCTCATGACAGGAGTCCCAAAAGATAGATGAGAGAGAAAAGTGTAGAAAGAATATTTTAAGAAATAATGACTGACGTTAAGCATCTGCCTTCGGCTCAGGTCATGATCCCAGCGTCCTGGGATCGAGCTCCACATCGGGTTCCCTGCTCCACGGGAAGCCTGCTTCTCCCTCTCCCACTCCCCCTGCTTGTGTTCCCTCTCTCACTCTGTCTCTCTGTGTCAAATAAATAAATAAAATCTTAAAAAAGAAAAAAAAGAAAAAATGACTGAAAACTTCCCAAATTTGAGGAAAAACAATAATCTACACATCCAAGAAGCTTAATGACTCCAAGTAGGATAAATTCAAAAAGAGATCTATACCTTGACACAGTATGATCAGTCAAAAGCCAAAGGCAAAGATAGAATCTCAAAAGAAACAAGAGAAAAGTGACTCATCACATAAAAGAAATTCTCAACAAAACTAATAGTTGATGTCTCATTAGAAACAATGGAGGCCAAAAGGGAGTGGGATAACATATTCAGAGTGCTGAAAGAAAAATGTTTTCAACTAAGAATTCTATATCCAGCAAAACAATCCCTCAAAAAATGAAGAAGAAATTAAAACATTCCCAGATACACAAAAGCTGAGAAGATCCATCATTACCAGACCTGCCCTATTAGAAATAAAAATTCAGGTGTAAATGAAAGAATGCCAAACAGTCACTTGAATCCACATGAAAAAATAAAGAACAGCAGTATTTTTTGTTTACAGTGCTTTTTCTCTACCATCTGATTTGAAAGACAACTGCACAAAACAATAATTATAAATCTGTTGATGTATATACACTGCAAAATAATGTAATTTGTTTGACAATAAAAACATAAAAGAGGGAGGAAGGAATGGAATTATATAGGAGCAAAATTTTTGTATACTATTGAAATTAAATTTGTCTTAATCTGAACTTGATTGTTATAAACTGAGATACTGATTATAATCCCCAGGGCAACCAATAAGAAAATAACTAAATACATAGTGAAAGAAACAAAAAGAAGAATAAAATGATATGTCAGAAGATACCTATGTAACACAAAAGAAAGCAGTAATGGAGGAATAAAGGATCAAAAAAAAGACAATGTTTACAGAAAACAAATGGCACAATGGCAGATATAAATCCTATCATATTAGTAATTGCATTGAGGCAAATAGATTACATATTCTGCATAAAGGTAGAGATTGGCAAAATGGATTTAAAAAACCCATGATTCAATCATATATGCCGTACAAAAGAGACACACTTTAGATTCAGATACAAATAGGTTGAAAATAAAAATAATAGAGAAAGATATACCATGCAAACAGGAACCAACAGAGATCTGGAATAGCTATACTAATATAAGGCAAAATAGACTTTATGGCAAAAGTTGTTACTAGAGATAAAGAAAAATATTTTATTTTGATCAAAGGATTCATCTAGCAAGCAATATAACAATTATAAAAATATGTGTACCTAACAACAGAGCTCCAAAATACATGCATCCCAAACTGACAGAATTGAAGGGAAAAATAATAGTTGGAGACCTCAGTACCTTACTTTCCATGATGGATAGAATAAGACAGAAGGTCAACATGGAAAAAGAAGACTTAAACAACACAATAAACCAACTAGACCCAAAGACTTCTACAGAACACTCTGCCCAACAAGAGCAGAAAACATACTCTGCCTGTGTCCATAAAACTTTCTCCAAATAGACTATATGTTAGGTCATAGAAAAGTTTCAGTACATATAAAAAGATTTAAGTCATTCAAAGTATGTTCTCTAATCACAATGGAATGAAATTGGAAATCAATAACAGAAATAACCTTGATGATATCACAAATATAAGGAAATTAAACTCATTTCCAGGCACACTCCTAAATAACCAGTGGGTCAAAGAAGAAATCACAAAGGGAATTAGAAAATATTTTGAGATAAATGAAGACAAAACCACACATACTAAAACTTACGGGATTTTACAGAAATTGACAGGCTGATGCTAAAATTTAAATGGAAATACAAGGGCCAAGAATAGCCAAAACAACTGTGATGGTTAATGTTATGTGTCAACTTGACCGGGCCATGGGATGTCCAGATAGCTGATTAAATGTTATTTCTGGGTGTGTCTGTGAAGGTGTTTCTGGAAGAGATTAGCATTTGAAATAATAGACAGAGTAAAGCAGACAGCTCTTTCCAGTGTGGGCATCATACAATCTGTTGAGGGCCTGAATAGAACAAAGAGGCAAAGTAGGGTTGAATTCATTCTCTGCCTGACTGTTGAGCTGGAAAATCAATTTTTTTTCCTGCCCTCCATGTTTCTCATTTTCAGGCCTTCAGACCTGACTGGAATTTACACCATTGGCTCTCCACCTCTCAGGCCTTCAAACTAGAGCACCAACTTTCCTGGGTCTTCAACTTGCAGATGACAGATTGTAGGACTTGTCAACCTCCATAATCACATGGATTTATATATATATATAATATACGTATATATACACATATATAATGATTATTTATATATAAATAATTCACATATATAATAATTTTACATTTTACATTATATTACACTTTACATTATATTACATATATAATAATTTGTATATATAATGATATATGATATAATATATTATATATTATTATAGTATATATGGAAGTATGAATATATATATATATATTATTGGTTCTGTTTTTCTGAAGAACCATGATTAATACAACAATCTTGAAAAAGAACAAAGTTGTTTCTTTGAAACTTCCCTATTTTAAAACTTGCTATAAAGCTGTATTAAACCAAGTCTGTGTGATACTGGAATATAGATAGACAAATAGATGGATAGAAATGAATTGAGAGTCTAGAAATAAACCCATACATAAATATGTCCAATTGATTTCCAATGACGGCATCGAGACCATTCGGTGGGGAAAGAATTGTCTGTTCAACAAATGGTGCTGGCACAGATAGGTATCCACATGCAAAAGAATGAATTTGGACCTCTACTTTACGCCATATAAAAATACCTCAAAATAGATAATAGACCTAGAGTTAAGAGCTAAAACAGTACAACTCGTAGAAGAAAACATAGGTGTAAAACTTTTTGACCTTGGATTAGACAGTGGTTTTTTAGATATGACACCAAAAGGACCAGCAACAAAAGAAAAAGAAACAGATAAATTGGATTTCATCCAGATTTCTGTGCTTCAAAGGATGCTATCAAGAAAGTAAAAAGACAACCCACAAAATGAGAAAGGAGAAAATATTTGCAAATCATATATCTGATAAGAGACTAGCATCTGGAGTATATGAAGAACATTTAAAAGTTAACAATAAAAATGTAATTTTAAAATGTGCAAAGGATTTGAGTATCCATTTCTCCAAGAAGATACACAGAGGACCAACAAGCACATGAAAAGATGTTCAACATCATTAGTCACCAGTGAAATGCAAATCAAAACAATGAAATACCATTTCACACCCACTAGGATGGCTAGAATCAGAAGGTCAGAAAACAACAAATGTTGGTGAGGATATGGAGAAATTTGACCCCTCAGACTTTGCTGATGGGAATGTGAAATGATGCAGCCTCTTTGGAAAACAGCCTGGCCATTCCTCAAAATGTTAAACATAAGTTACCATACAACCCAATAATTCCACTGCTAGTGTAGATACCCAAGGAAATTGGAAACATGTTTACATAAAAACTTGTACATGAATGTTCATAGAAGCATTATTCACAATAGCCAAAAAGTGGAAACAGTCTATATGTCCATCAACTGATGAGTGGATAGAAAAAATGTGATATCTGTGAATATATATACATATACAAGGAAATATTACTTAGTCATAAAAGGGAATGAAGTACTGATACATGCTGCAACATGGGTGAACCTTAAAAACATTATGCTAGATGAAAGGAGTCAATCAAGAGGACCACAAATTATACGATTCCATTTATGTGAAATGTCCAGAATAGGCAAATCCATAGAGATAGACAGTACCTTAGTGATTGCCAGGGATGGGAGAAAATGAGGGGTGACTTCTAATGGGTACCGAGTTTTGTTTTGGGGTGATGAAAATGTTCTGGAATTAGATGGTGAAAATATTTGTGCAACATTGTAAATATACTAAAAATACTGTACATGTTAAAGGGTGAATTAATTATGGTATGAATCATATCCTAATAAAAATTTTATAAGAAAAAAAGAGAATACAGATGGGTTCCATGTATCCTCTATCTAGTGTTTTCCAATGGCTACATCTTACATAATTAAAGTAGAATATCAAATCCAGGAAACTGGCATTGGTATAATGTGTGCATGTAGTTTTATGCTATTTTATCACATGCAGATTTGTGTAACCACCACCAAAATCAAGACCCAGAATTGTTCCATCACTACAAAGTCTTCCTTCATTCTCCCTCTTTATAGTTACACCCAGCCCCCTTTACCCCACCATCCCTAACCCCTGGCAACTGCTAATCTACTCCCAAACTCTGTAATTTTGTCATATCGAGAATGTTATATAAGTGTAATTGTATAGCATATGACCTTTGGTATTAGATTTGTCACTCAGCATAATTCCCTGGAAATTCATTGATGCATGTATCAAGAGTTTGTTTCTTTTGATTGTGATATAATATGGATGCACTAGTTTGTTTAACCAAGTACCTACTTAGGGCTATTTTGGTTGTTTCCATTTTGGGGCTCTTGCAAATAACGCTGCTATGAACATTAATGCAGAGGTCTTTGTGTGGGCAAGTTTTCATTTCTCTGGGATAAATACCCAGAGGTGCAATTGATGGGTTCTATGGTAAGTGTATGCTTAGCTTTTGAAGAAACCACCGTAAACCACGTTCCCACTAGCAATATATGAAACTTAGTTTATCTTTATCCTCATCAGCATTTGGTATTGTCACTATTTTCTTTTCCTTTTAGCCATTCTAATTGGTGTGGAGTGATAGCTCATCATTTTCTTCATTTGTATTTCCTAATGCTTACGGATTTTGAACATCTTTTCACGTGCTTATTTGTTATCCATATATCTTCTTCAGTGAAATGTCTCTTCATGTCTTTTGCCCATTTTCCAACTGGATTGTTTGATTTTTGCTACTGAGTTTTGAGACACCTTTATATATTCTAGATATAAGTCCTTTGTTAGATATGTGATTTGCAAATATTTTCTCTCACAATGTAATTTGTCTTTTTATCCTCTTTGTAGGAACTTTTATAGAGCAAAACATCTTAATTTTGATAAATTCCAAATTATCTATTTTTTAGGTAATAGATTGTGCCTGTCATGTTAGATCTGAGAACTCTTCATCAAGCCCTAGGTACTGCAGACTTTCTCCTGTGTTTTCTTTTAAAAAGTTTTCCAGTTTTACATTTTACATTTAAATAATTGGCCTATTTTGAGTAATTTTTGTCTAAGGTGTGAGGATTAGGTCAGGGTTCATCTTTTTGCCTATGAACGTCCAATTGCTCTAGCACCATCTGTTGAAAGGGTGATCTTTCCTCCACTGAATTGTTTTTACACCTTTGCCAAAAATAAGTTGGGCATACTTGTGGGCCTATTTCTGGGGTACCTATTCTGTTCTATTGAACCATGTGTCTGTTTCTCCACTAACATCACACAGTCTTGATTATTGTCCCTATATAATAAGTCTTAAAATCAGGTACAGTGATTCCTCCCATTATGTTATTCTTTTTATAAATTGTTTTTAGCTATTCTAGTTCCTTGGCTTTTCCATACGGATTTTAAAATAATCTTTTTAATATCTGCCAAAAAGAAAAACCTTGTGGGTATTTTTTAAAAAGATTTATTCACCTATTTGAGAGAGAGGGAGAAGGGGAGGGAAAATCCTTGAGCAGACTCTCTGTGGAGCGGAGAGCTGGATGTGGGGCTCAATCCCAGGACTCTGAGATCATGACCTGAGGCTAAATCAAGAGTTGGCCACTTAACTGACTGAGGACCCAGGTGCCCCCCAAAAAACCTTGCTGGTATTTTGATAGGAATTGCATCAAACCTGTATTTCAACTTCAGAAGAACTGATAACTTTACCATATTGAGTCTTCTAATATATAGACACACTGCCTCTCCATTTATCTGGATCTTCTTTGATTTCTTTCATCAGCATTTTGTAGTTTTCAACATACAAGTCCTGTACATGTTTTGTTAGATTTATACTTAGGTATTTCATTTTTTGAGTGATTGTAAGTGGTACTATAATTTTAGTTTCTGTGTCCACATGTTCATGAATAGTAGAAATACAGTTGGATTTTTGTGTGTTCATCTTGTGTCCTGAAATCTTCAAATATCACTTATATTAGTTGTGGAAATCCATTTGTTCATTTGTCTTTTAGGTTTCTTGACATTTTCTATGTCAACCATTGTGTCACCTGTGAATAGGAACAGTTTTATTTCTTCCTTTCTGACTGGCATGCTTTTTATGTCTTTGCCTTATGGTGCAAGCTAGAACTTCCAGTACTTGTTGATTACAAGTGTGACAATGGGCATCTTTGCTTTGTTTCTCACCATAAAGGGAAAACATTCTGTCTTTCACTATCAAGTATGATGTTGGCTGTAGGTTTTTGGTAGATGTTCTTCATCAAGGTAAGGACATTCCCCCTCTATTTTTAGTTCTCTGAGAGTTGTTAATGGGCATTAAATCTTGCCAAATATTTTTTCTGTATCAACTGATGTGACTATGTGATTTTTCTCCTTTTGCCTGTTGATACAGTAGATACATTGATTGATTCTCGTTTTGCATTCCTGGAATAAATCCCACTTCAAGTCACATAATTCTTTTTTCCCCTCTGCTTTCTTCTTCTTTTTAAAAATTTATTACTTAACTATAATTGACATAAATGTTATTTAGTTTCAGGTGTACAACATATTGATTTCATAACTTACTTCTCAAAGCTCACCATGAAAAGTGTAGTCACCATATGTTATTACAATATTATATTCCCCATACTGTACTTTTCATCTCCATGACTTATTTTATAACTGTAACTTTGTGCCTCTTAATCCTGTTCCTATTTTGCCCATCCCCCCCACCTACCTCCTCTCTAGCAACCACCAGTTTGTTCTCTGTATTTAAGAGTCTGTTTGGGTTTTTGTTTTTTTGTTTGTTTGTTTGGTTTGTTTGTTTAGATTCCACACATAATTGAAATCATATGGTATATGTCTTTCTCTGTCTGACTTATTTCACTTAGCATAATACCCTCCAGGTCCATCCACGTTGTCACAAATGTCAAGGTCTCATTCTTTTTTTAATGGCTGAGTAATATTCCATTTTGTGTGTGTATGTGTCTATACACACACGTATTATACACATACACACCCACATATATACACCACCTCTTCTTTATCCATTCATCTATTGACACTTGGGTTACTTCCATGTTTTTGGCTATTATAAATAATGCTGCAATAAACATAGGAGTGCATATCTTTTTGAATTTGTGTTTTTGCTTTTTTGTGTTTTGGGGGGTGGTAAATAACCACCAGTGGAATTACTGGATCATATGGGATATTTATTTTTAGTTTTTTGAGGAACCCCCATACTGTTACTCACAGTTGGCTGCACCAATTTACATTCCTACCAATACTGCATGAGGATTCCCTTTTCTCCACTTCATCACCAACACTTGTTATTTTTTGTCTTTTTGATACTAGCCATTTTGACTGGTGTAAGGTAATACCTCATCATGATTTTTATTTGCATTTTTCTGTTGATGAGTGATGTTGAGCATCTTTTCATTTGTCTGTTGGCCATCTGTGTGTTTCTTGGTCAAGTTACGTAATTCTTTTAAAATATTGCTGAATTCAATTTGCTAATATTTTGTTAAAGATTTTGCTTCTATATTCATGAGGGATATTGATTTGTAGTTTTCTTTTCCTACTATCTGTGTCTAATTTTGGTATCAATGTAATATCAGCCTTACAAAATGAGTTAGGTGTGGGTTTTCTATTTTCAGGGAGAGGTTACAAAGAATTATTGTTAATTTTTCTTAAATGTTTGGTAGAACTCTCCCATGAAGTCATTTTGGCCTGAAGATTTCTTTTGCGGGAAGTTCTTTTTTTAAAAAAAAATTTTTTAAAGATTTTATTTATTTATTTGAGAGAGAGAGAGAATGAGAGAGAGAAAGCACATGAGAGGGGGGAGGGTCAGAGGGAGAAGCAGACTCCCTGCCGAGCAGGGAGCCCGATGCGGGACTCGATCCCGGGACTCCAGGATCATGACCTGAGCCGAAGGCAGTCGCTCAACCAACTGAGCCACCCAGGCGCCCCTTTTGGGGGAAGTTTTTAATCACAAATCCAATTTATTTGATAGTTATGAGGCTAATCCAATTATCTATTTATATTGTGTGAGTTGCTGTAGTTTGTGCTTTTCTAGGAATTGGTCCATTTCATCTAAGTTGTCAAACTTCTGAGTTTAAAGTTGTTCATAGTATTCCCTTTTCATTCATTTGATGAGTGCAGGGTTTGTAATGGTATCCCATATTTCATTCCTGATATGGGGTGGTGTGTGTCTTCTCTCTTTTTATCATCGGTCTTGCTAGAGGTTAGCCAATTTTATTGATCTTTTCAGAGCACCAGCTTTTTGTTCCATTTGGCTTTCTATTTTGAATTTTACTGCTTTCTGCTTACTTTATTATTTCACTAATTCTGCTTGCTTTTGGGTTTACTTTTTTCTCCTTTTTCTAATTTCTTATAGTGAAAGTTTAGGTTGCTGATTTTACATTTTTTTCTCTTTTCTAATGTAAGCATTTAGTGCCATTAAGTTCCTTCTTATCGCTGCTTTAGCTGCATTACAGGGATATGTTGTATTTTCATTTTCATTCAGTTCAATGTGTTATACATACATAACCTATCACCATATACTGTTGTGAACATTTTACCACTTTAAGTGAAGTGTAGGAAATCTGCCTCCTTTTACGTCCCTCTATACTCCTCCATATAACTTTCTTAAAAATTTCCTCTACCTCCATAGAGAGCCACATTACACATTGTTCTAATTTTTGCTTTAACTAACTTAGAAAATTCAAGAGGAAAGGTAATTATATATACCAATATTTTTACTCTTTCCACCATTCTTTCTTCTTTCCTGATATTCCAACATCTATTCTTTTAGCTTTCCTTTTACATTTTAAGGGTTTCCCTTAGCCATTCTTTTAGTGTAGGCCTGTTAGTAGCAAATTCCATAGTTTCCCTTCATCGGATAATGTTTTGTTTTATCCTTCATTCCTGCAGGTTATTTTTGTGAGATAAAGAACTCTGGGTTGACAGTTCTTTTCTTTTAGCTCTTGAAAGCACTGTGCTACTTCCTTCTGGCTTCCATGGTTTCTAATGTGAAATCTACTGTCATTTGAGTTTTTTTCCTTCATAAGTAATGTGTTCGCTCTTGATGCTTTCAAGATTTTTTTCTTTGTCTTTGGTTTTTAGAAGTTTGATTTGGTGTGTCTTCGTGTGGATTTCTTTGGGTTTATCCTGTTTGGGATTTGTTCAGCTTATTGAATCTGTAAGTTTAGGTCTTTTGCTGAATTTGGGGGATTTGTGCCATTATTTCTTTAAGTAGATTTTCAGCCCTATCTGTATTCTCCTCTCCTTCCATGACATGGATTCCAATGACACGAATGTTAGATCTTTTGTTATAGACCCATAGGTTCCTAAGCCTCTCATTTTTTTCAGTGTATTTTCTCTCTATTGTTCAGACTGAGTAATTTTTGTTGCTCTGCCTTCAAGTTGGACTATTTCCCCTGTCTCCTCTATTGTTTTAAAGCTCATCCATTGAATTTTTCTTTCAGTCATTGTATTTTTCCACTCAAAAAAATTCCATTTGGTTCTTCTTTATATCTTCTTTTTCTTTCCTAAGACCCTTTTTTGTTATTTGTTTCAAGTGTTTGTCATTCCTTTCTGAATGCTTTTTATAATGACTGCTTTAAAATCATTGTCAGATAATTTAATATCTGTGTCAACTTAGTTTGGGCATCCATTGCTTTTCTTTTCTCATTTAAGTTGAGATTTTCCTGGTTCTTGGCATGACAGGATATTTTTTATTGAAACCTGGATATTTTGTGGATTATTCGATGAGACTCTGGATCTTATTTAAATCTTCTGTTTTAGTAGGAGTCCTCTAACTCTGCACTAGCAGAAGAAGAAAGATACTCCCAGGTTGGGGTGAAAGCCCAGGCTCCCCACTCTGCCTCCTTTGATTTCCCAGGGTGGGGAGGAGTGCCTCGTTACAGCTAAGTAGATAATAGGATTTCAGGATCCCCACTAGACATCCGCTGACAGTGGGAGCAGAGAAGGCTTCATCACCACCAGGCAGGGATAAAAGTCTGAGCTCCCCACTCAGTCTTTTCTGATACCACCCCAGTCAAGGAACAGGGGAAAGGATTGGGGCATCTTGTTACAGCCTGGTAAGGATGGAAGTCTAGGCTCACCAACTAAGCCTTTGTTGTCATGGGTACGGGTGGAGACAGTTTTTTTCTATAGTGTAAGGTTGGAGTAGAGTGACCACTGTCTAAAATTTTCTGTCTTGCTATACTGCTCCTTTTCTGGTCCTTTGGTCAAAAGAGTACAAGTTTTTGTTGGAACTGTATCTTTTAATTTTTTGTCTGTTTTTGGCTATGCTCTTTGGTGTTTCTGTTTGCTGGCTTCTCCAGCACCCAGGAAACTCACCACCATATTGTTCCTTGGGTGTCAAGTTCCTTAACTGGTCTGCCTTCTTCTCTCCACCTTTCATAGTCTTCTCATGTTTGTTTTATATATAACATCCAGAATTTTTAGCTGTATGTAGCAGGACGAATCAAGAGAAATGTGTCTATTCCTGTCATCTAGAACCAGAAGTCCTTCTTTGTTACCTTTTTCTCCCATTTAAGAAGGACCATAAGGAGAACCACAAATATGCTCTGATTTGGCTTTTACAAAAGGAAGGAGGAAAAGAGGAAATAATTTACAATACTCAACTCTTCAACTGTAATTAGTGAGTGACAAATTGCTCATAACACCCAGGGTGTCTTGACAATGAGATTGAGAAGATCTGGACTCTAGTTCTCAGAAAGGAAGATGTTGAGACAGTGATTTCATTTTAATACCTGCAGAGATCAACCCCCTCTCATCCTTTAAAGTTGCTTCCAGCCTTTCCCCTTACCCATGCCTACCCCATTTCTGGTTCGGGACAGTTTTAGGGGTGTGCCCACAGAACCTTGGGCCCTGGCCTCCTCTGTCCTGTGAGTATGGGCATAGGGAACAGGTAAAAAGTCCAGGTCTAATGCATCCTTCCTGGCCTTGTCCCTGGGGCTACCGTGTATAGACTCTCACCTCCAGAGGCTTTGGCCCTTAGGATCATCCCTCTTCTTCATTTACAGGCTGTCTTTTTATTCTCAGCTCCTTCTCTGCAGGACACCCCCCCACACACACATACTACCCACTCCCTAATGGCTCAGGGAAGCACATTCCATACTCCTTCTTGGGGCTGAAGCCAATGCAGTGGTGGCAGCTGTTCAAGAATGCAGGTTGTGTGTGTGTGTGTGTGTGTGTGTGTGTTTAGGGGGAGGGCCTGCCTGCCTGGTTGGCCTGGAGCTGGGGGTGGGGATCCCCCAAAGGGCCACAGTTTTGAGGGCTGTTGAAAGAGCTGGGAGTTGAGGCCAATGAGTGGGCAACAGCATGTGTCATCTCTACCCCTAGAGGCTTCAGTCTGGGGTGGGAGCACAGATACTTATTCCCTGTCAACTTCAGTCCTGGAATTACTGACATCACTGCAGTCCTTCCTTTGAGGATGTTTGGCAAATGTCTTGTGGGGCCAAACCTACCATAGAGCCTTGGTTGACTAGGCTCATTGGGACCAGACTTTTGCCTGCACTGTAGCCTCAGTTCTTCCACTAGCAAAATGGGAGCAATATTTTAGGAGCCTTTAAGTTCTGGTTTCAGGGGCTTCTTTGGAAGTTCTGTCAATTCTATCCTGGCATATTCCCAAATCCCAAATGACCTGATGACCCCTTTAACTGGGTACATAACCATTATTGTGACTGTACTGACAAACTAGCCATTGTTGGTTTTTTAAATACGGATTTGAATCTGCCATAGAAAATATACTTAAAAAAAAAAAACCCAAACACCCCACCACACATTTTCGCATGCTTTGATTTTTGGACTTGCCCATGGACCACTTAAAGGCCCCACAGACCACCACTATTCCCTGGACCACCCAGAGAACTGCTGTCCCAAAGAAGGTCTGTGAATGAGCCTTGGAGACTGAAGTGGGGCCTGGGGAGATGGCTTGGGGAGGGAGTTGACCTGGGACAAGGAAGTGAGTCAGGGTGGCAAGCAGCAGAACTCTGGTGGGGGAGAGGCATCAGCCCTCAGGCCTGCCCAGATATGTCAAATGGGAAATGGGCTGGGTAGCTGTGAATGGAAGTCAGACTCTGGGTGGAAGAAGGCACCAGGCTAACTTGCTCAAGGGGTGGATCGCAAAGGGAGGAAACCTCAGATGGAAAGCTTAGCCCTCCTGCCAGCTGTGTATGGGACAAACAGATACACAAAAATCAGAGTTGTAGAGGGAGCCTAGAAAAGCTCTGAGCTCAGGAATTCCCCACTCTTGCAGGAAAGCCCAACACCCTCAGAGGGGTACTATTCATTCATCCATTCATTCAACAATAATTCACCCATCTACTATGGGTTTGGCCCTGTACTAGATGTCAGGGGTACAGCTGTGAGCTAAATAGGGCCCACTGTCAAGGGACTTCCAATCAGTGGGGAAGACAGGTAAACAATTACAATACAGTTTAGTCAGAGAGATGTGGGAGCTCAGTGGGGAAGACTCAACCCAGATGTGTGGTCAAAGAAGCTTCCTGGAGGAGATTATCTAAACTGAAAACTGAAAGGTAAGATAGCATCATCCAGGGGAAGACAGGAGCAGAAAGGCAGTGGTCTCAGCAGAGGGATCAGCATGTGTAAGTCCTGTAGGTCACAGCAAGCATGACTAATCTTTGGTCTTATTGGCTCATCCCCTAGGCTGGTTTTGGCAGGGTTTGTCATGCCCTGGCTTTTGGGTTACCTTGTGCCAAGGATGCCAGTGACCCTACACATTCTTTTTTTTTTTTTTAAAGATTTTATTTATTTATTTGAGACAGAGAGAATGAGAGAGAGAGAGCACATGAGAGGGGGGAGGGTCAGAGGGAGAAGCAGGCTCCCCGCCGAGCAGGGAACCCGATGCGGGACCCGACCCTGGGACTCCAGGATCATGACCTGAGCCGAAGGCAGTCGCTGAACCAACTGAGCCACCCAGGCGCCCGACCCTACACATTCTTGATTGCACCTGATCCCACAGTAAAATGAAGCAGCTCTGGGCCCAGGGACCTCTGGGTGCAGGTGGACAAGAGCAGAGTCTCAAAGAGATCAGGGCCAAAGTATACAGGGAACTACCACAGTGACCCTTGGCTGGGGGAAGATGTGGGTTGAGCAACTGTTCCAGATACTATGACAGTGCGGGCATTGGGCCAGTGCCTGCTTCTGACATGGTACTTTATAGTGTGCAAGCACTGCATCCACCACCATTGTCTGTGAGGCCTACAGTGGTTCGGGAGGGTATACCTAAAGCAGGATTTAACCACAGCTGGGCACGGGAGGAGCACTGCAAGATGGACAATGACATGCTTAAGATTTTTCAGAGGGAAATGGTGAGGCAGTGACTTCACATGTCTGTGCCTCAGTGTCCCTCTGAGGTCTCCAGATTGGACACTCCAGCAGGTGGCAATGCAGCCAGAGCTTGGCTCTGGCCCTCTAGGGAACAAGTTACTGCAGCGACTTTGCAGGTGGGGCAAGTGTTAAGCAGGAAGCTATCCGTTGGCTGACATATCAGAGTGGGAGCCAGGGGCAACCAGTGACAAATCACTTTCTTGTGTCTCCATCCAGAACAGCTTCCCCTTGGCAGGCGTGAAAGTCAACAAATAAGGGCCAGGGCAGCCGCAGCCCTGTGCAGGCTGCCAGGGCCAGGCAGTACCCCTGGGGACCCTAGTGAGCCTAGGTATATATTTGGGCAGCTGCTAAGGCCTCTTGCCTCCACCTTTGGCCTTTTTCCTTCCAAGAGCTGGCCTGGACTGTAAGGGAAAGCCCCACTGGGGTCCCCTCCTGACCTTTGGACCAGGCCTGGGGATGAGGCCTGTCTCCAGCCAGTGCAGACAGGGTCTAGCCCTTGCCCTCTCCCTTGGACAACCCCTCTAGCCAGGATCCAACAGCTGGCTTTTTCTAATATTTCTGGGTCTGGCTGACTCCAATCCAGGACTACTGTCCCAGATCTGCTCCTTGTTTGCTGTCTAATGCCCTTGCTTTCTCTGTGCCTCAGTTTCCTCATTAATAATCTGAGGGAGGATGGTCTTGGTAGACTCTAAAGGCCCTTACAATTGTGAAATTCCAGGAGTTGGAGGTTGTATTACAGGTTCTGGCTTTCTTTGCCCAGGTTTCAGGAGAACATTGAACCTGAGCATCTCTCTTACCTCTGGACTTCCAGGCTAAGCACTATGCCATCTGCAGCAGCCCCCCTCCCCTAGAAGAAGCTCTCTTCAGCCATGCCAATGCAAACCTTTTCTCACCTTTCCTAGAACCTCCTCCACTCTGGTGGAGCCTGGACCACATAGGTGTCTGTGTGAGCACACACACACGCATGTATTTCTACCTCTGTCCATGTTCATGTCTGTACTTAGAGAGGGAACATCACTTCTTTTTTTTTTTTTTTTAAGGATTTTATTTATTTATTTGAGACAGAGAGAATGAGAGACAGAGAGCATGAGAGGGAAGAGGGCAGAGGGAGAAGCAGACTCCCCGCCGAGCAGGGAGCCCGATGCGGGACTCGATCCCGGGACTCCAGGATCATGACCTGAGCCGAAGGCAGTCGCCTAACCAACTGAGCCACCCAGGCGCCCCGGAACATCACTTCTTGACCACTGTCCCCCCCGCCCACAGGGTTTACCCAAAACAGTTGTAGACACAGTCCTGTGACCAAAATCCACACTCATTAATCCGGCTCCACATGGAATTTACCTTTCTTAGTCTCGGTTTCCCCATCTGTTAAAATTCTCCCTCCTTAGGATTTTAGGAGACTTCATTCATTCATTCATTCATTCAACGAATATATATGGAACTTTTCCTATGGGGCCATACATGGTTCTAAGTGGTGAAACTAAGTGAGATAATAATGTAAAGTGCTAAATCCCATGCTGGGTATGCGGCTAGAGCCCGGTCAGTATGAACTTTCTCTTCTTCATCCACACAGTAATAGCTAACATCTATGGGTCAATTACTATGTGCCACACAGTGCCATGTGCACTTTTATTCTTATATTCTTCAAAATAACACTCTGACATAGACGTATTATTATCACCTCCATATTACAGATGAGGAAACTGAGGCACAGAAAGGTGAGGCAATTGTTTCAGGGTCACGTGGCTAATAAGTGGCAGTCCAGCCCGAAGTCCATGCTCTTGACCACTCTAATGTACTGCCTCTCTGACTAAAGCTTGCAGCTTTTTCTGCAATTAAGGCTTAACTCACAGCCCCAGTCACAAGAGAAATGTATGTGCACATACACACACATCATGTATACACATATTTATGCTACAAATATTACTTGTGTTCAGTGGCCCAGGCCCAGTGCTGGCCCCCACAAACAGGATGCGGCATGCCCTCCACATATTTGCAATGCTTTCTCGCCACCAGACCCCAGATGCACATCCCCTACCTCACATGGCTCTGCCCAGCCCTGCTGGACGCACAAGCATGTGCATGCACACAGACAACAGTCCCATGCACACACCCCTTCCTTAGCTTTCATGGCCAGAACGAGGGAGAAGAAAGAAGAAGGAATTTTATCTGCAATGTGAGGCTGTGTGGTGGGTTCAACAGAGGTAGTCAAGGTCAACAGGTAGGGAGAGGAGGAGCTGAGAGGTTTGCCTTGACCAGAGACAAAAGGCCAAGAGAGGGAGGCAGCAACAGCAAGAGGAGGCGGGTGGGGGAACCAGTATCTTGATAAACCATGCAAGTCGGAGAGGGGGGATGTAGGGATGGGACTTGCAAGAACGTTCTCAAGCCATAAATTTTCACTGGCTGCCTGAAGCCCAGAGCACAGAGTCCAGAGGCTGAAAACCTGAGCAAATTCTGAGACAGCCAATCTCAGGAGCAGCAGGGTCAGAACCTAGGCCCTGAATGGGGGGCAATGTGCAGAACTGTCCAACCTTCTGAGCTCCAGCCCTGTGCTCTCAGCATGCAGCTGAACATGGTGCCCTGCTCCAGAGTCAGTTTCTGGGTTACCCTGGAGTGCCGGCTCCCTGTGCGGCTCCACACATCTACAGATGTGGGCGCTCGTGTGCCTGTGTCTGTGTGAATGCTTGTGTGTGTGGTGGAGTAGCAGAGCGGTTTAGGTATATGAGCTTCCGAGTCGGGTGGAATGAGTATCCCAGCCTGACTCCACAGCTTACCAGCTGTCCAACCTTGGGCATATTAGTCACGCTTTCTGAGCCTCTATTTCCTCATCTATAAATGGAAATCACTGTAGCTACTTGATAGGGTTGTAAGAATGGATTGATATAATGCATGTGACAGGCTAAGTGCTCAAAAACTTGAAGGATTATTATTATGTGTGTATGATGGGATTAGGGTGAGTATGTGCATGTGTCCGTGTGTGGAGATGGGTGTGCGGGGTTCTGGATTATTATGTTGGATCCACCAACCCCAGCGACTCCCAAATTCAGACCCAGGGGCCATGAATCCTTGACTCCCAACGGAGGTGGTCGCAACCGTCAGACCTCCTCCATGGTCCTATGACTTCATCAGCAGTCATGGCTGGCTGTGCCCTTCCTGTACACTCAGCTACTCAGGAGCCCGCCAAGGGCCCGTTTGTAGCCCAGGAGCCCGCCTAAGGTAGCAGACACACAGGATGCCTGCACACAGCTGCCTAAAGTGCTGTGTCTACATGTGCCTGCGCGCACATGTGCAATCACACACCTACGCACCTGGGGGCTCATGCATGTTCTCATGCATAATTGCATGGGCGCAGGTGCCCAAACATGCTCTCTGGAACACACACATTTGTAATTGTGATCTTAAACAAATTGCTGCCCCTCTCTGGGCCTTGCTCTTCTTATTTGTTGAGCAGGGATAATATTGATCCTCGCTTTAGCGAGGTTCACTTGACAGGAACCTTGAGTGGAGCAAATTAAATAATGCCCATGGAGGTGTGACGTAGCCTGAAAAATGTCATGCAAACATCCCCATCAGTCCTGTCAACTGTGTCTCCAAAATAACTCCTGAATTCATATCTCTAAGTCCCCATTCTGCTGCCACCACTCTAGCCCAAACCACCACCATGTCTCATCTGGACCACTGCAGGCGCCCCCCCCACTGGGTGCGCTATTTCCACTCCTGCCACCCTAGAGACCACACTACCAGGGTGTGCTTTTACCGGCATATTGCTGATGAGACCCCCTCCCCCTGTCTGATCCCTTCAGTGCTTTCCTTTGCTTCCAGTTCTCTCCTATTTCCAGAGGTGTTTGGCACAGAAATCAGTCTCTGTAGTCAGACTGCCTGAGCTCCTGCCTCTGCATCTACTGTGATCTTGTACCATGACCTTGGGCAAGTCATTTTATTTCTCTGAGCCTCAGTGTCCTCATCTGAGAAATGGGGTTACTAATAGACCTTGCTCTTAGGGTTGTTGAGAACACTAAATGAGCTGATACCTGTAAGGCACTGAAACAGGGTTTGGTCCCAAACTGTCACTATTATCACGCAGAATTGATCCCGGAACTCTTCTCAGTCTGGTCTTTGCTGACTTTTCCATCTGTGGCTTAAACAGCATCTTCTCGAGGGAGGCTACTCCTGAACCCCAGCCTAGGGCAGGTCTCTCAGTTACAATCCCGGGGCACTCTGGGCTTGCTCTAGAAAAAGTGCTTATCCAGCTGTAAATTTTTGTTCAATGTCTGTCTCCGTCACTGTCCCGGAAGCTCCATGAGTGCAGGGCCATGATTATTTCTGCCCACAGGCCCTGGCACATAGTGGGTGCCCTTTAAATCCTAATGGATTGATGAACTTTCTGACACATGTATTGCACCCTCAGAGGAAGGCAAGGGCTTCTAAGGAAGGAGAGGAGGGTGGATGAAATAGAAGCTTGGGACGTGTGTCCAGTGATGGCCACATGCAAAAGGAGGCCAGGGGTTTGGTGGAGAGACAGCAAGGGCACTTGTTCTCCCCATCTTGGGTCGGAGCTGAGAATTTTGACTAAAGGTGAGTCCTCAGACGTTTTCAAGCCTGAGCCTGGTTCAGGGGCCAAAATACCAGAAAAGGAGAGCTTCGGAAGGAAAGTAGGACTAGAACTCACATTTCTTGAGCACAGACTCTCTACCAGAAAGAAAGAAAGCTGTGTGTGTTTGTTTTTCTCACGTTGTCCTTTACAGTCTGCGGGCCACTAAAATTCGAGCTATCTCAGACTGGAGGCCCAGTCTGGCACTGGGACTGCTCCCTGGAGCAGTACCGACCCCACCTCCCACGTGCCCACTCTAAGGGAAAGCCAGGTACAGACATAGAAGACCAGGGGCTGAAGAAAACCCAAACAGACAAAAGTCGAAACAGAGACATGAGATACAGATCATGCAGAGAGGACAGCAGAGCACACAGAAGAGAGACAGATAGCTAGAGGAGGAAGAAAGGGGAAGAAAGGGGAGGAAGGGAGGGGGAATGAGAGCAAGACTGAGGGAGAGTCGTGGGAAGAAAAGAGGCAAGTGTCTGGTGACGGGTGGTGCCCTTGTTCTCTTCTGGTCCCTTCTCTGCTCGTGCCCATGCTGGTAATGAGCTGGTGAGGTTGAGCAAATACTCCAGAGCATGCTCCCACCAAACCATGGGCCTCTCTACCCGCAGAGCGAAATGAGAGAACCAGGAATCGGAGGCCTGGAGCCAATTGTTTCCTTTTTGGTCCCAGGCCTGGTAAAGGCAGGGCTGTGGGCACTGGCTTGAGGCCACCCGGGGGCAGGCACAAGTACTCCGGGCAGCAGCAGGAAGCAGACACTGCTGCCCAGGGAAGGCCTTGTTGCCTTTACGCTAACTACAGAAAGGAACTCTTTTCCAGGCCTGGCAGAGGGCTGCCCCACTCCTCAGCTGGGGGGGAGGGGGCGTCCCTTAAGCTCCCATCTCCAGGGGGCCCGGAGTGCGCAGTGATGGGGAATAGCTCCTGGCTCCTCTGAGTACCTGAGAGCCTCTTGTTTCCACACACATTTCCTGCCCCCCACCCCGGCTCTGGACCAGACACTGATTTAAGCACTCCACACACAGCTTCATTTCATTCTCAAAACCACTCAAGAGAACTCCAGTGGTTTCCTTTTAGGGTTGAGGAGGTGACATTCAGAGAGGGAAAGTGACTTTTCCCCATCACACACCCGGGGAGCAGTGGGCAGGACTTCGCTCCAGGTCTCTGTGGTTGCAGAGTTGATGGCTTCAATCCAGGATCTCCTGGAGGGGAAGGGTGAAGGAGTCAGAGGTCCCACAGCTGGCAAGCCCTATGTAATGTCAAATAGAAAGGGTCACACCTGGAAGTGGCCTCGAGGGCAAGCACGTTCTAATCCAGCTTCCCGGTTGAAAGATGAGGAAGATGGTGTCAAGGAAGGGAAAGGACTTGACTTGCCCAGGGCCACAGAGCCTAGTAAGTGCCAAGACAGAGACTGGAACATAGAAATAACTCAGGTGGGGAGTCCGTGGAGTGAATTCAGGGGTGCCAGAAAGACCTTCAACATTTGAGATCCACAACTCTTGGCATTTGAGGCTCATTTTCATGTTTTTGTGGAGCTATTGGGACCACATGTTAGGATTTGGGGTTGTCCCAGAAGATCCTTGTTGCATATCTGCCACTTTGACCCTGGAACCCTGCCAGTCCTAGGGCCTGGGGGTGAAGGGGAAGCAGATGTCTTGGTCACTGGCCACTCAGACTCAAGGTGGCCCTTAAAGCTTCATCTGAAAGCAGTGTCTCATAGGGGGGCAGGAAGGCCAGGAGCTGATGCAGAGCCCCTCACAGAACAGGCAAAGGGCTACCTGAGTGTGCCTCAGCCAGCACCATGGTCTAGTGCTTGGTTCCAGACAGATGAACCCAAGGTGGCAGTCCTGGTTGGGGCAACCCCTGCCTGCCTCTCTGGACCTGTGAGAGCTGTCTTCCTGGGAGCTTTCCTTTGAGCTCCACTAATGGGGCCAAGCCATCCGGAAGCCCATGCAAATCTCTGCGGATGTTGCCAGCCCACTTCCCACACCCAGGGAGAGATCGGCCCCACTGGGTGCAGGGAAAGGGGTGGGCAAGAGGGCCAGCAAGGTACCCCGGGGCGGGGGGGGGCTTGACCCACGAGGCATCTCCCATCTCTCAGGGCCTGCTGAGAGGGAAGCTGGCACTCACCGCCAGTTTGCCCCAGAGCAGAGCCCAACCAGGAGATTTTCCTGGTTAGGCCAGTCTAAGCTCACTCCGACTCCACACAGGCCTGAGGAGGTGACAACCCTACCGACCAGCTCCTCCGCCCCCCCCCCCCCATTTACATCTTGATTACATTCCTTGGGAAACCATCCAGGCCACATTCCGCCTGGCAGGCTGCTGGGAAGACCCACAGAGCACTATGGCAACGCTGGAGGGGCCAGGCCTGCCGGCCAGCCGAACAACAGCCATGAGACTGGGGAACCTCCCTTCTAAGGCCAGCCTGGATTCCTCAACTCCGCCAACTCCAGCCGGCCCCCACTCAACCAGTGTGCTCCTACTTCAGCCCTCCTCACGCCTGCCCCCCATCTCCTGCCAAACCTACACATGCCTTGCCCTCTGCAGGATTTGACCTAGTGCCAAGTCCGATGGCCAGCTCCGCTTCCCCAAAGCTTCGGAGAGGGCTGCAGTATTCTCGCCGTCACTCCCCCAGGCCCCAGGAAGAGTCAGTGGAGGGGTCCGAGGCCCTGCGTCTTGTGAGCTGTTCACCAAGAGTGCTGGGCCGCAGCTGTAGCTTTCACGTGTTGGTGGTTTTTCTTCTGCTGCTTTCCCTTTTTAAAAATCGTTCTAAATTAAGACCCCAGTAAGTCAGCGAGAGTAAAAAACAATTGATAAGTTCCTCAGATTTTTTTGCATCTTCGCAGTTTGGCAGAAAATACTTTGTGTGTGTGTGTAAAACAGCAGCGGTAACTCCCCAGGCCCCTCAGAGCTAGTCAGAAAATGAGGGAAAATCTTCCTCCTCCGGAAACCCTCCCCAAGAGGAGCAATGCACCTTCTCGTTATCGTCCTTTTCCTCTGATAGCCCACAGTCCCTTAGGAAAGGGTCAGGGCAGGAGCGGGGGGAGCCGAGGCCTCCTTCCCCAACCCCTCATTATCCCCCTGTTTGGGGACAGAGGATAGAAAGTAATGTAGTTCCCATACTCCAAATATTTCTTTCTCTCCTCCCCTCTCTTCCTCTCTCTGCCTCTTCCCTCTCCTTCCTCCACCCCCTTCCTTCCTTCCTTCCTTCCTTTCTTCCTTCCCCACTTCTTCTTCCTTCCTTCCCTCCCTCCTGTCCTATTTTTGCAGCAGAAACTTTTCAGCAAGCAAAACCTATGTGAAAGCCCAATGTTGTAGCTGGTAATGAATGCGTTTTTCTGGTTAGCGGCATTGGAACCCAATAATTCCACCCACTGGGCTCTCACTTGTGCCCCAGAGGCCCCGGAGCCATCTTAGAGCCTCCAAGGAAGAGGATTTGAAAACTACTGGTGTTGTCAACTCTGACAGTCTAAATAGTTGCCTCTGCTTCCTCTTAGCATGCCCCACCCCCCACTTTCTTCCTCATCTTCCCTCCCTTCCTTCTTTCTTTCTTTGGCCTTCTTCTCTTCCCTTTCCTTCTTCTGTGCCTCTCTTAGTGCTCATGAGCCCAGAGTCCAGTCTGGCGTTGCTTTCTTCTGCCTGGGGCGAGTGTGCAGGGGCCTCATTCCAACACTGGGCGGTAATTTTGGGTCCCTGGCTTGGCCAGATAGTGCTTGCCAGTCATGTGAACCGAGGCCCTGGAGCCAGGCATTCCTGCCTGGCCCTTTAAACTATAATCAAGGCGGGGGTGGTGGCACCAACTCCAAAGGGTAGTTGAAAGCTTTTTGTTGTTGTCTGGAGAAACTAGGGAAGGTCAAGAACGTCAGGTGTAGGCACATCCTTAGAGAGAAAACCCCGCCTCTCCCACTCTAGGGCGTAGGCCCAAACAGTTGAGGAAGCTGTGGGCTGAGATTCTGCTGAAGAGGCCAAAGCCCTCTAAAGTGCCATTCTGCCATGGAACTCTTCAGAAAGGACTCATGAAAGGGCCTTGTTCGGCCAGAGACAGGAGAATCAAAGGCTGTTAGGAGCTGAGTGCCAAGATCTGAGTCCAAAGCCTCCACTGGCTTCCCTGCCCCCACTGGGCTCTAGTCACCTGGGCTGTTGCCTTCGAGGGGCTGCTATGTGCCAAACACTGTATGAGGCACTGGGGATATGGTTGCGAACAGACAGACACAAATCCCTGCCCTCATGGAGCTGACACCTTAGGGGAGACAAAAAGTAAACAAAAGTAGAATAGACAGATAGCGTGAAGGGTAATGGAGAAAAGTGAAGTTGGAAAGGGGCATGAGGAAGGGGAGGTGAAGGAAGAGAGCAATTTTAGAGAGTGGCCAGGGGTCTCACTGAGAAGGTGACTTCAGCAAAGGACTGAAGAAGGTGAGGGAATGACTGATAAGATAGCTGAGGGAAGAACACTTCACATAGAGGGAAGTTCAATGCACAGGCCCTGAGGTGTTTGAGGAGCAACAAGGAAGTGGGTCTGGCTGAACAGAGCAATGGAGACGGTGATGGGAAATTCTAAGAACTTTAGCTTTTGTTCTCAGTCAATGGGAGCCAGCGCAGGATTTGCAGGCAAGAGAGGGCCATGATCTGACCGAACCACATGAAGACGTCCTTCTGGCTACTGAGCCTAAAATAGACTAGGGGCCAAGGACAAAAGCTAGGAGACTGGGCAGGAGGCTCCTGCAGTGACCCAAAGGAAGGACGGAAGAGGCATTCTGGATATGCCTTGAAAGTCAAGCTAGCAGGACTGGATGTGGATGAGAGAGTGAGAAGAAGCCCTCTGTGTGCCAGGCCTTGGATCAATTTCAGGGCATATAGAACTAGGTTGGCCAGGGCCCTACCCTCCAGGAGCTCACAGTCCGGTAGGGCCAATAGATCCTACAAGATGTCCTAGTGTGCAGACAATTCCAGGGGCCCACACAAGCTCAGGAGGAGGTCTGACCCTGAAATGCTAAAGGTGCAGAGGGAAACCGGTCTACAGAGGCTGGGAAATAGTCCAAAATGTGGTCAGAGAGTCCCAAAGAGTCTCAGATGAAGGCAAGAGAGGTGGTGGGCCCTTGAACTGTGGCAAGCAGCCTGATTTCTGCCTCGAAGTCATATACTCTTTTTCTCTCAGGGCTGGAGGGAAACTGGAGGCCTTCAAAGCTAGCCCCTATGGGACTCCTTTTGTGAAGCAGTGGCCCAGCCACTCCCTTATTTGCTGAGTCAGTCAAGAAACATGGATTAGCCATCCCCTAAGCTGGGCCAGGCCAGGCTGAGTTGACCAGCCATTCTCTACTATCCTATAGAACTTACAAGACTTCCTGGGTAGAAAGACAAGAGGGAGAAGTTGCAGCCCTAGGTCAGGCTCAAAGTCTGGGAACTGGGCTGGCACTAAGGGCATGACTAGTTTTCCCATCCAACCCCTTTTTCAGACCGAGCTCATTTTCCGCTTGGCCCTGGCCACCTCCAGAGGCGCGATCCTTCTCCGCTCCCTGGTTCTCTGGAGGGCAGGGGTGCAGGGTGCAGGGCTACGCTGAGCCAAGCCAAGGCTCACGAGCTTGAGGAACGATGGCTGGAGCAGAAACCAAGGCTTCCCCAGCTGAAGGATATAGGCCCTTTGGCCCTGGGAGAAGAAGGAGCCAAAGTCCCTCGGCTGGTGTCTGAGGCAGGACCCTAGGTCTACTCTCCTCAAGCCAAAGGCATGTGGAGGGCTCAGGAGTCACGTGTCATTTAATCTACTAGTACAGGACAGAAAGAGCCCATGGGGCACTGCCTAGTACTCTCTGTTACCATCTTATTTCACATATTTGTGTCAGATTTTTGTGTATTGGCAGTTCTAGATTCCAGAAGGCCTGGAAACACCACCAGCACCACCAGCACCACCAAGAACTGTCATTAATCAAATGTTTCTGTGTGCAGGCACTGCGCTGGACACTTTGCATGTGTTTTCTCATGTAAAGCCCCACAGCCTGCCAGTGAAGTGCGTGTTATTAGTATGCCCATTTTATTATCTTTTTTTTTTTTAAAGCTTTTATTTATTTATTTGAGACAGAGAGAATGAGAGACAGAGAGCATGAGAGGGAAGAGGGCAGAGGGAGAAGGAGACTCCCCGCCGAGCAGGGAGCCCGATGCGGGACTCGATCCCGGGACTCCAGGATCATGACCTGAGCCGAAGGCAGTGGCTTAACCAACTGAGCCACCCAGGCGCCCTATTAGTATGCCCATTTTAGACAGGGAGAAACTAAGGCTCAGAAAAGTTGAGTTCCCTGCCCAGTGCACATAGATAGGGAGAAACAGAACTGGCATTCAAACCAATCCAGGAACACATGCCCATTTTGGTTAGGGGTAATTTAACTGTGAGCCTGGAGTCATAAAACCAAAGTCTCCTGGCTGCTTCTAGTGGAGAGGAGCAGATGAGGATGGAATTCCCTCTTGCTGGGACTGTCCTGCCCTCTCCTCCCCCACCCCACCCCGCCCCACCCCACCCCACTCTGCCTTCCCTCCTCCCTGTTTTTCTCTTCCCTCTTTGCTGGTTACACTGAAGCTGTGGAGGCCGGGGCAAGGGGCCCTCCATCTGCCAGATCTAGAGATGCAAGGGCTGGGGCTGAGGGATCCAGAAGGGGAAATGTTTTAGCTTGAAGATTCAGGGTAGCGAGGGGGAACTGTGGAGGACGGTGTCCCAGGGAAGGAGGATCATGCTACAGACTTGGGCAAAGCCCCCCAAAGCTGCAGTGAGGGTCTGACCTGGCTCCAAACCACTGTGGTCTGGCTCCTTCTTGTTAGCAAGGAATGATGAATTTGAGAAATTACTGGAAGAATTGGGGGAAACAATGAATTTCCTCATCCACACTCAGGGTGGGTTTGGGGAGTGGGGAGGCTTCCCCAAAGGCCCCGAGCCCCATTCTTCAAAACTCTTCACAAAAGCCATATGGGGTGGGTACGATTACTAGAGCTATTTTTCAAATGAGGAAACTGAGGTATAAGAAAAGTTTAGGAGCTTGCCCAAAGATATGTAATAAGTGGCACAGTTCAGATTTGAACCCAGGTAGTTTTGCTCTATGGCCATCTGCTTCACTCCCCGGTTCTAGGGCCGGGTGGGGGATGACCTCAGAGGACCTAGCTGAGGTGCTTCCCAAACTCCTTCTGTGGTGGACGGAGGAACAGGGCCAAGTTCCGGGAAGGCCAGCTCTGCCACTCACTATCCACATGTGGAACCATGAGCAAGCCATTTCACCTCCCCGAGCCTCAGTCTTCTCATCTGTAAAATGGGGCAGCGAAACGACTCCAGCAAGGTTGTATAAGAAAGTGCCTCTTCCCGGGGCGCCTGGGTGGCTCAGTCGTTAAGCGGCTGCCTTCGGCTCAGGTCATGATCCCAGGGTCCTGGGTTCAAGCCCCGCATCGGGCTCCCTGCTCCGCGGGAAGCCTGCTTCTCCCTCTCCCACTCCCCCTGCTTATGTTCCCTCTCTCACTCTGTCTCTCTGTCAAATAAATAAATAAAATCTTAAAAAAAAAAATAAAAATAAGAGTGCCTCTTCCCTGCTCCCCAGGAACAACACCTGGCTCAGGACCCCCTTGTCGGGCCTCCACTGGGCCTGACTGGGAACTGCTTCGTGGGTTCCCCAGATTCCTGGTAAGTGCTGTCCTACTGTGGCCAGCAGCACAGGTTGGCTGGACTGGGAGAGGTGGGGCTAGTGGGAGGTGGATCTGAGGTCTGGCCCTGACCTCCTGTCTTGGTTCTGGGCTCTGACTCGTGACAGTGGCCCAGACCCAACCTTGCCTACCCCTGCTCTGGTCGCTGGGTACCCTTTCCACAGCTTTGCTGACCTGTCCCCTGAAGCCCTGAGGACTGGGCTCTGCCTCTCCTTCGCTAGTCTCCTCAAGGGCTGGAGTCCAGCCTCCCAAGCCCTCCTGGGGTCCTGCTGCCACCTCCTCGCCTTACCGGTTGCTGTGTCCTCCCTCAGAGTTCCTATGGCACTGCAGACCCCACAGCTCCCTGCAGGTCCCCTGCTACTGACTATGTCCACAGCCCTCCAGAGACCCTGCTGTGTGGAGGAAGAACTTGATTCCTCTCCTCGCCTCTCCAGTGAATGGGTGAGGCACCACAGCATGAGAAAAAGGAAGCAAGGAGTGCCCTACTCCTAGGGGCAGTGGCCAGAGCCAGAAACGCTTCTACCCGCCACTGGCATGCCCTCAACTCTTTCCCTCCCAGGCCCAGGGGCTGGAAGGAGCGCAGGAGGAGCGCAGGAGGAGTGCAGGAGGCTGCTCCTCTGCCCAGTAGAGGGGATCTTGTTTGTGCCTGGCTCCAGGAGGTAGAGGTCAAATCCCAGCCGGGGAGGAGCAGAGGAGAGCGGAGAAGAGGGGGAGGAGGAAATGCGATGAGTCTGGCAGTGAAGGAGCTGGGGCCAGGGTTGCTGGGGGCGGTGGGGGGTGGTGGGGGGCTGGGCCCAGGGCTATTTCTGTACAATCATACAGGGGAAGAGGGCCAAGCTGACAGGACAGTGATTAGTCTTCAGGGAGCAAAGGCGAAGATTCTGCCGGTGAGCCTGGGGCTGGAGAAGCTGGCCTGAGGCCCAGTCCGGTGGGCTGGAGCAATGATTTCAGAGGCCCGGAATCTGAGGTGAGCTGGGCCCATAGACTAGGGAGCAGGCAAGGTGGGAGCAGGAAGAAGGAAGCCAACCATCTTCCTGGTCACCCCCTCCGGCACAGGAGGCTGAGAAGGGAGCGTAAGCTGTCCTGCCCCTGCTGTCTGCCACCATGGGGTTATCTGGCTGTGTGTGGGGGCAGTTTCTGCGATCCACACTTCCTGGGCTCTGGCCTGTGGGGGAGATGCCGTGAGAAAGAGCCAGGAACGCAAGGCTCGGAAACCTCAGGGGAAGTGTCAAACTTGCTTTTTCTTTCCCACGGGATTTCCAGTCATGGGGTCTAGGAGAGGAGGTGTTGGAGGTCAGGGAGTGGGGAGGGCCGGCAAATCCCATTTCTGAAGGGCTAACTCTCCGCTGTGCCTTTTGCTCTGCATTACCACACTGACGCCTCCTGCAAACTAGGTGAGGTAGGAGTGATCGGACTTGGTTTGCACTGACAGAGCTCAGGGGTAGAGAGGCGAAGTGATTTCTCGAACGTGATGCAGCTAAGAAGTGGCAGAGCCTTATTTGAACCCAGCTCCATCCTACTTCAAAGCCTGGCTTTGGAGGCAGGATAGCAAAGTGAGGGGTCAGGGGTCTAGGCTCTGGTCTGTGACTACTGGCTTGGAGTCTCCCACCGGTTCCCTGCCAGCTGCATGACCTTGGGCAAGTTATTTCACCTCTCTGAGCTTCAGTTTCCTCATCTGTACAGTGGGGCTAATCATAGTACGACCTCCCAAGATTGTTTTGAGGATTGCAAGAGGTAATATGTGTGCCGTGTCTAGAACAGCGCGTGGTACACAATAGCCCATCCATAAAAATTATTGTGTGAGTATGCACGAGTGTCCTCTGTGGATTCCCTTAGAGGATGGAGTGTGGGAGAGGTGAGGGAGTTGTGTGGGGGAAATACAGGGCAGAGGGTCACTTTGAACCCTTTAGAATTGGAGTCCTCCCACATTTGGACAATAGTATCAGGAGTCTTCCAATGGGGAGCCCTTGTGACCCAGCAATTCCACTTCTGGGAATTCATCCTAAGGAAATAATGGGTCAAGAGAGCAAAGATGTATGTACCAGGATGTTCATTTCCAGACTGTTCATTAGAGTGAAAAACAGGGACTTGTTTAAATGAATTATGGCATATTCATACACAGCAGCCATTAAAAACAATGATGTCACTCTTTAGGTATTGATATGGCAAGAGATTCCTGATACAGTTGTTAAGGGAATCAAAGCAGTTTACCACACTGCAGGTAGGCAGGGTTTGGGAGAGGAGGTGTTAGAAGGCGAGAGTCGGGGAGGGGAACTCAGTCATATTTTTGGACCACATGATATTTGTTAACTATGAACATCTATTACTTTTATCATTAGAAGAGAAGAAGCAATAAAACTATTTCCATTTTGGAAAATATAATCTCAAAGATCCAGGACTTTCTAGCAGGAAAGTGGTCATCCATTTGAGTCCTCTGGGACTTCAGATGAGGAGTTCCCTGGGCATGAGTGATCTCCCCTCTCAGAGCAGGTCCAGTGTTTCACATCCTCCCTGTCCTCCCTGCTACGAAGAAGGGTGGGGGAGTAACAAAAAAGCCTGGTAGAACCAGACAATCCTGGCATCTGGTGCTGAAAGACAGCTTCAAAACCAACATAATCCACCAAGGCCTACATGACCATCCATGTTCATTCATTCATTTGACAACTCTTTCTTGAGCACGTGCTGGGTACCTGGACTAAGTGATAAAGATACAGCAGTGAACAAAATAGACAAAAACCCGTGCTCTCATGGAGTTTGTGTTTCAGTGAAGGCAGGCAAACGATAAACAAGATAGATACTATAGTCTTATGGGGTGGTGATAGTGCTCCAGAGAAAAATTAAGACAACCAACGAGAAGAGTAAATGTGAGGTGCAATTTAAAATAGAGTGGTCGGGGAGAGCCTCTCTGACAAAATAGCATTTAGGTAAACACCTCAAGAAGGTGAAGGAGCAAGCCATGTGGCTAATTAGAGGAAGAACATACCAGGCAGAGGGAAGAGCAGGTGTAACAGCTCTGGGGCTGGAGGGTATTTGGTATGCTGAGATCTAGAAAAGAGTCCAAGCAGTGTTAGCAAAAGGGAAAGAAGTGTAGGTGAATTCCCAGAGGAAATGACCATTAAAGCAGGCAGGACCATGCCAGACCAAACCAGACTTTGGGTTTTACTCTGAGTGAAATGGGAACCCGAGCAGGGTTTTGAACAGAGTAGTGATAAATATTTTAACATGATCACTTTGGCTGCTATCATGCAAATAGGCCGAAGGAGGAAGAGTCAAGGAGGAAAACAAGGAAACAAGTGAGGACATTGCTATGAGCGGCTGTGACAGTAATCTAGGTGAGAGATGATGTGGCAGTGGAGGTTGTGAGGAGTAACTGGCACCATAGCTCCCTTCTGCTCGATAATCTAGGTCCAGATTCCCCACCAAATCCAGAATAAAAGAAGCAACGTTTCCTCTTTAGTGAGAATAAGACATACAGTATGTCTCAGTATAGAAATACCCATCTTAGCCCCTCTCAACCCCAATCTGATCCCAAGGCTCCACCTGCACCTTCAGCCTAGGCTCAAACTGTCCGCTTCAAGAAAGCATGGGCTTTTGTCTGTTTGGTTCACTGCTGTACCTTCAACGTCTACCACAGAGTTTGGTGCTTACTTGGCACTGAATGAATGAATGAACAAAGGGTATTATGGAAGTCTAGAGGAGGTAGCAAGGAACTTAGCCAGATGGTGGGAGAGGAGAGGGGTAGGGATGGGTGGGCACATCTGACGTGCCTATTCAGTCAGACCCTTGCATAGCAGCCCCAGGCCTCAAAGCATACACATAGGCTCAGGTGGGCCCTTCCCCTCTTGGCCTGGCTAACTGATGTGAGTATGAATGTTAGTTATCTCATTGATCGGTCATGGGAAAAAGAGAAGTGGCTGCCTCACTTTCTCACTTGGGCAGGACCACTTCTATCTTAGGAGTAGGAAAGCAAGTTTAGAAGAATAGGTAGAGTCAGGGTCCTGACTGGGAAACAGGAACTATGGATAAACAGAGTCCAAAGGGTGGGTCCGTGCCAGTTCTGGAAAACCAGAAGAAACAGTTTTTCACCCTGCTTCTCTGTTCTCCACTCTCCTATCCCTGCCCTCCTGGCACAATCCTCCTGCCCCCCACCCCCAGGAGCCTCATTCCCATTCAATAATATGCCTTCCCAACCTCTTTGTCCTCCCTCCTGCTGATTGTTCTTCAGATTCTTCACCAGCCTTCTCATTCCTTTGAAAACCCCACTCCAGTTAACAAAAACTTGTGTTAAGCTTAAAACTATCTCTAACCTCCTTTCTTACCAGCAATTTAATTCTCCACAGGCACCATTGCCCTCATCTCTGTAGTCTGCTGTGGAAGGCTCGCTTCCCCTCTAATTCAAGAGAAGGGCAGATTGGCTTCATCAAATCAGAGGTACACCATTTTCCTCCTGTGTTATCCATTGGTGTGCCAGGAGTTACTATTAATGTGATCCAGGGCAGGTCTTACAGAGATTTATCAAGCATATTGCCAATAAGATAGGGAAGGAACTGTATCTCACTATTGGTTTATTTTGTACCTTCTTGTTCATTGGTCATTCAGGACTTCAAGTTAAGCATGGCAGACTGAATGAATACATTTGGTACTGTTCCCCCCCCAATCCCGCTAAAATGATAGTAAATGGTTTTTGAAAAGACATCAACTTAAAGGACTAAGAGTATAGAACTGGAGAGAGACAACTGCAACAAAATGTTGGAAGATGGCAAGCAGATGAAGAGGAACAGAGAAAAGGGAAACCCAAGATGGCAGTGGGGGAAACCCAGAAGCAGGCCAATTTGCCCCATAAAACTCCAGATGTGTTCAGGAATTGAAGCTCACCAGATACCTCTGAAAGTGGGGCCATATTTGGGCTGCAAACAAGTATGTATAAGAAAAATGAGATTTCTGAGTTTCTTCTTCAATATTGGCAGAACACCAGAGGTTTACTCCCCAGAGAGGCTGGATGTGGAGAAGGCAGCCTCAGCTGAAGACAAGAATGCATCACCTGAACAGGAGAATAAGGTGATAATCTACACACTGAACAGAGAGGCCTCCTATATCCTCTTCCCTCACTCAGTTCCAAAAATACTGGCAACATGATACTACATCACCTCCCTTCCACTGTAAGACATTAGAGGCTTTCTCCCTGGGGAATCTGATATTTGGATATTCCCTAAAAAGCCCAGGGAACTCACTCTACTGGGACCAGTTGAAAAAAACCAATACTCTGCACACAGAATTCCAATAAGCTTTTTATTTCCTCACTCTTAAAAATGAGCTCCCATCCAAGGATCACCAGACACTTAAGCAAAGCCTTTAATGTGGAAAACAGAGACCGAAACAAACAAAAAAATGAATGCAGAGGAAATAAACACAACACAGGGAACAGAAAAATCTAAACACAAACACCAAACATCTTAGTGGCTTGCAACAACAAAGGGCAACCTTTTGCTCATGTCATATATTATCTGCATGTTGACTACAGTTTTGCTACATGTTGTCTTCACTCCAGGAGTCAAGCTGAAGGAGAGGTGCTATCTGGTGTATCATCAGCCTCAAAACAGAGGGGAAAGCAAGATGATAGAATCACACAGTGACTCTCAAAGCTCCTGCTCAAAAGTGGGACAATGCACTTCCACTCACATTGCATTGACCAAAATAAGTGATGTGTCCAAATCTGATGTCAACAGTGCAAGAAATATAATTCTACTGCATAGACAGACCCAATAGATGGGGATAGCAAATATTTTGGCAATACCAGAATCTATCAGAATCCATGAAAGAAAAATAGAATGCAAAGAAAAATAAAACAAAGTTTGTAATTTACCAATATGGAAACATAAGTAAAACATTATATAAAAGTTTAGGAAGATAAAGTTGACAGCAAGTAAACACAAAGACGAATAAATGGAAAAGAGAGAAAATTAGGACACTCCAAGAGACCCAGTATCTGAATAAAAGCAGTACCAGAAAGAAAGAACAAAGACAAGAGAGAATGAGAAACTATCAATTGCATTTCTCAGAACGGAAGGATATAAATATCTGAATTGAGAGGGCACATCAAGTATTTAGCACAAAAGATGCACAAAGACAAACAACAAGGCACATCTTTGTGAAATTTTAGTACACTTAGTAAAGAGATCCTAAAAGGTTCCAGAAAGAAAAAAAAATAGGGGCATACAAAGTCTCAAGAATCAGAACAGTATCAAACTCCCTCAACCACACACTGAAAGCTAGGAGATAATGGATTAACATCATCAAAATTTTAGGGAAAATGATTTCCAACTTAGAACTTTATACTTAAGGATGTGGATAAAACAAAGACATGTTCAGACTAACAAGTTGTCAAAACATATATTTTGCATGCACTCCTTCCGATGAAGCTATTGTAGGATGCGAGCCAACACTAGGAACCCAGGAAACAGGGGCGCTTAATATAAGAGGAAGGCGAGGTGATTGCTTGAATGGAGGTAAGAGGAAAGTCCCTGAACAGCAGGCAGCGAAGCAGCAATCCCAGTGCCCAAGCGGGCCAGGTGCAATGGATCATGGAGGGTTCCAGGAAAGGTGCTTCCAGGAAAAAGATGTTTCGACAGACTGAGATGAGATTTACTCTTCTGGCAGACCGTTTGCCAATGAATTAGTTATAGGTACACAGAAAACCAATCAAGCACACACAAAAATTGAGGCAATTGTTAATTGTGAGTAACACAAAAATTATTCAAGAAAGGACATGTAATTATAGGACCACTTGGGCCTCATAGTCATATTAACGTCAGCACTGAACACTGATATAGCTATATCAGGATGATGGGAAGAAGGGAAACATTTGCACATAAGCAGGTGGATGGGAAGAGAGTGAACTCCCTGTGGGAAGTCAATAGATAATATCTAAACCTGAAAAATCAAGACATATCAGTACATAGTGAAGAAATATGGAGAAAAATATCAGAAAAAAGATATTTTTCAGCTAAAAGGGATGAAGATATATACCTCTAAATAGTGGGAATTGGGCATAGAAAGTACTAGGGCAGGAATCTTCTTTGTTTGTTTGTTTGTTTTAAATAGGCTTGAGCATTAGAGTAAAAGAGAAATTTGTTCAAGTATGGTTTTTGGTATAAACCTTCCAAATTATATACATTGATAAAATGCCTTTTATATTTTATTTTCCTAATTAATTGTGTGGTTCTACTGGGTACTTACCCCAAAGATACAAATGTAGTGATCCGAAGGGGTATGTGCACCCCAATGTTTATAGCAACGATGTCCACAATAGCCAAACTTTAGAAAGAGCCAAGATGTGCATCAAAAGATGAATGGATAAAGAAGATGTGAGATATATATATATATATATATATATATATATATGGAATGTATATATATGGAATGGAATGGAATATATATATGGAATTCCATTCCATTCCATATATATATGGAATACACACACACACACACACACACACACACACTGGAATATTATGCAGCCATCAAAAAAGAGGAAATCTTGCCATTTGCAACAACATGGATGGTACTAGAGGGTATTATGCTAAGCGAAATAAGTCAATCAGAGAAAGACAAGTAACATACGATCTCACTGATACGAGGAATTCTTAATCTCAGGAAACAAACTGAGGGTTGCTGGAGTGGTGGGGGGTAGGAGGGATGGGGTGTCTGTGTGATAGACATTGGGGAGGGTAGGTGCTATGGTGAGCACTGTGAATTGTGTAAGACTGATGAATCACAGACCTGTACCTCTGAAACAAATAATACATTATATGTTAAAAAAAAAAAAAAAGAAGACAGCAGGAAGGGAAAAATGAAGGGGGGGAGATCGGAGGGGAGGATGAACCATGAGAGACTATGGACTCTGAGAAACAAACTGAGGGTTTTAGAGGGGAGGGGGGTGGAGGGATGGGTTAGCCCGGTGATGGGTATTAAGGAGGGCACGAATTGAATGGAGCACTGGGGGTTATACGCAAACAATGAATCATGGAACACTTCATCAAAAACTAATGATGTAATGTATGGTGATTAACATAACATAATAAAATAAAGTTTAAAAAAAATTGTGAGGTTAAATATCTTTAACGTGTTTATTGGCCATATTTGTAGTTCTTCTTCTACAAATTTCCTGATAATACCCTTTGCCTGGTTGTCTTTTGGGCAGTTTGCCTTTGTAAACCCTCATTTTTACAAGTTCATTATAAATTATAGATTCAAACGTTAACTCATTCAAGAAATATTTATTGAGCACCTGTTACATGCCAGGGACTGTGCTAGGTGCTGGGGATATAGTAAGCAACAAGACAGGCCAAGTCCTTGATCTTACAGAGCACACATCCTGGTAGGGTAAGACAGAGAACAAGTGAACAAATACACAGACATGCTGCTTTCTGATAAGAGTAAGTGCTCTGAGGAAAATGGAAGAGGGTGACAAGATGGATTGTGAAAGGTGGGGTGTGGCTTCTTTGGATTGGTCAGTCAGGGAAGGCCTGTGTGAGGAAATGAAATTTGAGTCATTAAGGCCTCATGAAGATTCAGGGACACATGTAGCATTTCAGACACCAGGAATAGCAACTGTAGTAGATGTCCTACTGCAAAGGAAAAGAGAAGAAAAGAAAAAAGAAAAGAAGGGAAGAGAAGAGAAGAGAAGAGAAATGGGGAGGGGAGGGGAGGGGAGGAGAGGAGAGGAGAGGAAAAAGAAAAGAGGAAAGAAAAAGAAAGATAAAAGAGGGGTGATAAAGAAATAGAAGGAAAACCACCGTGGATAAAAGTTGCCAATCATTTCTCACAATCTGTCACTTGTGTTTAACTTTGTTAATGGTACCTATTGTCATACAGATTATTTCAGAATTTTGATGCCAGCAAATGTATCAATCTTTTCATTTAGAGCTTTTGCTTTTTGTGGTTTCTTTAAAAGAAAATTTTCAATAATATCGATAATATAACCATAATATTGCTATTATACTAATTATATTATCATAATAATATCAATATTATAACCATAATTTTCAATACTTTACAAGAGTCTTATATTTTACATTCTGTGCTTTTAATTTGTCTATAATCTTATTTTTAAGTGGTGTGAAGAAAATATCTATTTTTTCCTAAGTAGATAGCCAATCCCCTGAATACCATTTATTGAATAGACCATTCTTTCCCTACTGATTCTAAAGGCCACCTTCATTAAATACTAGATTACCTCATACCCATGGATGTGTTTCTAGTCTCTATTCAGTTGCTTTGTTCTATATCTCTATCGCTGTGCTAGGTCTGATTATTAGGCCAGTAATCCTGCCTCAGGCCAAATTGTCTATTCAGAGCCCTTGTCCATGCTGATTGGTCTGAGTTTATGCCACACCCATTGTTATCTGTTTTGAATAAGAGCTTTAGCACACACTTTTCATTCTAAAGAATGTATAAAATATTTTGATATATGGTAAAACAAGTCCCCCTTTTCATTATTCTTTCCTTTCAAAATTGTCTTAGCTATCCTTGAACATTTTCTTTCACACATGAATTTTCTTTTTTTTTTTTTTAAAGATTTTATTTATTTATTTGAGAGAGAGAGACTGAGAGAGAGAGAGAGCATGAGAGGGGGGAGGGTCGGGAGGGTCATAGGGAGAGGCAGACTCCCTGCTGAGCAAGGAGCCCGATGCGGGACTCGATCCCGGGACTCCAGGATCATGACCTGAGCCGAAGGCAGTTGCTTAACCAACTGAGCCACCCAGGCGCCCCACACATGAATTTTCTAATCAATTTGTTAAGTTCTGTGAAAATGCCTGCTGGGAATTTGACTCTGATTGGATGAAATTTATGGAATAACTTGGGAAGAACTGATATCATTACAATATTGATTTTCCCATCCAGGAACATGTATGTTTCACCATTTATTTAGATCTCTTTAAATGCTCTTCAATAAAAGTTTATAGTCTTCTTTTTATATGTCTGGCAGACTTCTTATTTGTTTTTTTCTTAGACATTTTATAGTTCTATTGCATTTGTGAAAGGAACCCATTTATCTATTTTATTTCTAATTGGTCTTTGCCAGTTTCTACTGATTTTTTTTTAAATAAACTTCATTTTAAGACAGCTTTAGATTTATAGAAAAATTCTAAAGATAGTACAGAGTTTCCATATACCCCACACCTCATTTTCCCTACTTTTTTAAACAATTTACATGACTATGGTACATTTGTCAAAATTATTGAACCAATATCAATACATTATTAACTGAAGCCCATAGTTTATTCATAATTCTTTAATTTTTCCCTAATGTCCTTTTCTTGTTCCAGGAACCCATCCAGGATACCATACTACGTTTAGGTGTCATGCCTCCTTAGGTTCCTCTTGACCGTGACAGTTTCTCAGACTTCATGTTTGATGAGTTGGGCAGTTTTGAGGAGTACTGGTCAGATATTTTGTAGAAAGTCTCTCAATTGTGATTTATTTAATGCTTTTCTCATGATTAGACTGGGATTATGGGTTTTGGGGAAGAAGCCCACAGAGATAAAGTGCATTTTCATCCAACATATAAAGGGAACAATCGATAAGACTTATCATTGTTGATGTTAACTGTGACCATCTGGCTGAGGTGTGTTGGTCAGGTTTGTCCACTGGAAAGTTACTTTCCCCTCTTTCCATACTGTACCCTTTGGGAGGAATGACTGTGGGCAGTCTACACTTAAAGAGTGGGGACTTATGCTTCACTTCCTTGAGGGCAAAGTGTTTACATAAACAATTTGGAGTTCTTATGCACAGGAGATTTGTCTCTTCTCCATTTATTAATTTAGTCAGTCATTATTTCTATCAGTATGAACTTATGGATTTTATACTTTGAGCTATAATCCAATACTACTTTGTTTTTTTGCCCAAATTTGTACTTTAGTTGTTGAGGAGTGTTCTTTCACTTGGTTCCTGTCCTCCTTTTTTAACATCCCCCCACCAACAATGTGTGAGTTTGTGTGTGTGTGTGTGTGTTTATTTTCAGAACTCTACATTTTTTATGCTGAAGGGTAATTAACATACTGTGTTATATTAGTTTCATGTGTACAATATAATGATTTGACAAGTCTATATATTTCTCATTGCTCATCATGGTAAGTGTACTCTTCAACCTCTTTATCTATTCCACCCATCCCCCCACTCACCTCCCCTCTGGCAACCACCAGTTTGTTCTCTGTATTTAAGAGTCTGGGTTTTTTTGTCTGTTTCTTTGTTTTGTTTCTTAAACTCTACATATGAGTGAAATCCTATGGTATTTGTCTTTCTCTGACTTATTTCGCTTAACATTATACCCTCTAGGTCCACCTGTGCTGTTGCAAATGACAAGGTTTCATTCTTTTTTATGGCTAATATTGTGTATATATACCACATCTTCTTTATTGTGTGTGGGTTTTTTTTAAGTGCTTTCTTTCTTTCTGATACTACAAGATGCTTTAGGTTTATTTTGTATAATTCCTACCCTAGCCCTAAAATCAGCCACTTCTTCAGGGATCCCTGGTTTCTATCATTGAAGGATGGTATTAAAATCCAAGATACGGGCTCTAGGTATGCTCATTGCCGCCAGGTATCATTGCTTCTAGGCTCTCTCAGCTGACACAACAATGAAATACCTCTGTGTATACTAATCCACGTGTGTATACATCTATAAATAATTCTATACATAACCCTCTAGATCTATAAATCAAGTTAGACATGAATTCACACTAATGTCTTGAACTCTAATCCATTATCACATAACCTCCTCCTCTTGCTCATCTGTAAACTCTCACTTCAACAGTGAGAAATTTGGCTCCCACCATCTACCATCCATTCACTTAGTTGTTTGGTTGCAATATATATGTATAGTGGTATTAGAATTGCTAACCCATACCCCTGTAGGAAACAACCTTATCAACTAGAGTATAGTGTATATGTACAGTTTCTTTTACATGTAGTCTTACGAACTATGTTGATTTCCAAAGTTACTATGGTCAATACCTTTTCCCCTCACTGTCCTTCAGTGAGATTGCCTCATGGATTTGCAATACACTTAGATTATTTTTGTCACATTCTGCATTCTATCCTGGGATCCCCAATCTCCTAAATGATTTTTTTAAATTGTATACATTAAGGTTCTCTCTTTGTGGTGTAAAGGTCTATGGCTGTTGGAAAATGCAGTTATATATCCACCATTACATGTCATACAAATATTTTTACCACCCTAAAGATCCCCTGTGTTTCACCTATTCAACTCTTACCCTCTCCCTTTGAGCCACTGGCAATTATTGATCTTTTTACTCTAAGATTGTTGCTATTGCTTTGCCTTTTCCAGAATGTCACATAATTCAAATCATTTGGTATGTGGCCTTTTTAGACTGGCTTGTTTCACTTAGCAATATGCATTTAAGATTCGCCCATATCTTCCTGTGGCTTGATAGCTCAGTTCTTTGTAGCACTAAATAATATTCCATTGTCTGGATGTACCACAGTTTATTTATCCATTCACTTATTAAAGACAAGTTTTCTTGCCGCCAGTTGAGGCAATTATTAATAAAACTGCTATAAACGTTTATGTGCAAATTCTGGCATGGATATAAGTTTTCAAATTAGTTTAGTCAATACCTAGGAATGTAGTTGCTGGATTATATGTTAAGACAATGTTTAGTTTTGTAATAAATTGCCAGGCTGTCTTCTGAAGTGGCTGTACCATTTTGCATTCCCATCAGCAGTAAATGAGAATTTGTTATTATTCTACATTACACACCAGCAATTGCTATTGTCAGATTTGGGGTTTTAGTTTTTATTTTTTTCAAAATTCATTTATTTTAGAGAGAGAGGGAGAGAGAGCAAGTGAGTGTGGGGAGGGCAGAGGGAGAGAGAGAGAAACTTTAGCAGACTCTGCACTGTGCGTGGAGCCCAACATGGGGCCCTATCTCACGACCCTGAGATCACGACCTAAGCCAAAACCAAGAGCTGACACTTAACTGACTGTGCCACCCAGGGCCCTTGGGTCTTAGTTATTCAAATAGGTGTGTAATGTTCTTTGAATTTGCAACTCCATAATGATAAATGATGCTGAACATTTTTTCATATGCTTATTTGCTATTTGTAGACCTTCTTCAATGAAGGTGTCTGTTCATGTCTTGCACCCATTTTTATTTTTTTTTTATTTAAGAAAAATTAAAGTTTTGGGATGCCTGGGTGGCTCAGTCAGTTAAGCATCTGCTTCGGCTCAGGACATGATCCCAGGGTCCTGGGATTGAGCCCAGAATTGGGCTCCCCACTCGACAGGGGGCCTGCTTCTCCTTCTCCCTCTGTGGTTCCCCCCTCAAGTCATGCTCTCTCTCTCACTTGCTTTCTCTCAAATAAATAAATAATGTAAGGTTTTTATTTAAATTTCAGTTAACATACAGTGTAATATTAGTTTCAGATGTACAATATAGTGACTTAACCCTTCCATACAATAGCCGGTGCTCATCACAAGTGCACTCCTTAATCCCCATCACCTATTTAACCCATTTCCCTACCCACCTCCCCTCTGGATTAGAGCAGAAATAAATGATATAGAAACTAAAAGCAAAACAACAGAATAGATCAAAGAAACCAGGAGTCGGTTCTTAAAAAAAATAATAATAAAATTGATAAACCTCTGGACAGACTTATCAAAAAGAAAAGAGACAGGACCCAAAGAAATAAAATCACAAATGAGAAAAAATAAATAAGAACCAACACCACAGAAATACAAACAATTATAAGAGAATATTATGAAAAACCATATGCCAAAAAGTTAGACAACCTGGAAGAAATGGATAATTCCCAGAAACATATAAAATACCAAAACTGAAACAGGAAGAAATAAAAAACTTGAACAAACCAATAACTGCAAGGAAATTGAATCAGTAATCAAAAAACTCCCAACAAACCAAAGTCCAGAGCCAGATGGTTTCACAGGTGAATTCTACCAAACATCTAAAGAAGAGTTAATACCTATTCTTCTTAAACTATTCCAAGAAATAGAAAAGGAAGGAAAACTTCCAAATTCATTCTACTGGAGCTAGCACTACCCTGACACCAAAACCAGATAAAAACTCCACAAAAAAAAAAAAAAAAGAGAGAGAGAGAGAGAAATACAGGCCAATATCCCTGATGAACATGGATGAAAAGTTTCTCAGTAATATACTAGCCATCCAAATCCAACAATACATTTGAAAAAACATTCACCAAGATCAAGTGGGATTTATTCCTGGGTTGCAAGGAGGTTCAGTATTCAAAAATGAATCAACATGATACGTCACATTAATAAAAGAAAGGATAAGGACCATAAGATCCTTTTAATAGATGCAGATAAAGCATTTGACAAAGTATAACATCCATTCATGATAAAGCCCCTTAACAAAGCAGGTTTCAGAGGGAACATACCTCAACATAATAAAGGCAGAGGGAGAGAGAGAGAAACTTTAGCAGACTCTGCACTGAGCGTGGAGCCCAACATGGGGCCTTATCTCACAGGTAATATCATCCTCAATGGGGAACAACAGAGCTTTTTCTCTATGGTCAGGAACTAGACAGGGACGCCTACTCTCACCACTGTTATTCAACATAGCACTGGATGTCCTAGCCACAGCAATCAGACTTATCAAACTCAACACCCCCCCCAAAAAATAATAATCTAGTCAAGAAATGGGCAGAAGACATGAACAGACACTTCTCCAAAGAAGACATACAAATGGACAACTGACACTTGAAAAAATGCTCTGCATCACTTGCCATCAGGGAAATACAAATCAAAACCACAATGAGATAATAACTTATGCCAGTTAGAATGGCTAAAATTAACAAGACAGGGAACAACAAATGTTGGCGAGGATGTAGAGAAAGGTGAAACCTCTTATACTGTTGGTGGGAATGCAAGCTGGTACAGCCATTCTGGGAAACAGTATGGAGTTTCCTCAAGACATTAAAAATAGAGCTACACTACGACCTAGCAATTGCACTACTGGGTATTTACCCCAAAGATACAGATGTAGTGAAAAGAAGGGGCACCTGCACCCCAATGTTCATAGCAGCAATGTCCACAATAGCCAAACTGTGGAAGGAGCAGAAGATGCCCTTCAACAGACGAATGGATAAAGATGTGGTTCATATATACAGTGGAATATTACTCAGCCATCAGAAAAGATGAATACCTACCATTTACATCAACATGGATGGAACTGGAGGGTATTATACTAAGCGAAGTAACTCAATCAGAGAAAGACAACTATCATATGGTTTCACTCATATGTGGAATATAAGGAATAGTGCAGAGGACAAGAGGGGAAGGGAGGGAAAACTGAATGGGAAGAAATCAGAGAGGGAGACAAACCATGAGAGACTCTTGACTCCGGGAAATAAACTGAGGGTCACAGATAGGGAGGTGGATGGGGGGGTGGGGTAACTGGGTGATGGGTGTTAAGGAGGGCACGTGATGTGATGAGCACTGGGTGTTATATGCAGCTAATGTATCATTGAACATTATATCAGAAACTAATGATGGCTAATTGAATTTAAATTTAAAAAATAAAAGAAAGAAAAGGCATCCAAATCAGCAAGGAAGAGGTAAAAAGTTTCACTATTTGCTGATGATGATACTTTATATGGAAAACCTGAAAGATTCCACCAAAAAACTGCTAGAACTGATACAGGAATTCAGTAAAGTCTCAGGATACAAAATCAATGTACAGAAACCTGTTGCATTTCTTTACACCAATAATGAAGCAACAGAAAGAGAAATTAAGGAATCCATCCCAAATTGGGCACAATTGCACCAAAAACAATAATATACATAGGAATAAACTTAACCAAGGAGTAAAAGACCTGTACCCTGAAAACTACAAAACACTGATGAAAAATTGAAGATGACACAAAGAAATGAAGATGACACAAGACATTCCATGCTAATGGGTTGGAAGAACAAATATTGTTAAATGCTTATACTACCCAATGCACAATCTTTTACCCATTTTTAATAGCTTTGTTTCCTTATTTTTGCATTTTGTGTTCTTAGTGTATTTTGGATGTAGGTCTTTTATTAAATATGTGTTTTGCAAATATTTTCTCCCAATCTGTGGCTTAACTTTTTGATTTTTCTAACAGTGTCTTTCAGAGTACATGTTTTTAATTTTATTTTTATTTTTTTTTTTTTTAAAGATTTTATTTATTTATTTGAGACAGAGAGAATGAGAGACAGAGAGTATGAGAGGGAGGAGGGTCAGAGGGAGAAGCAGACTCCCTGCCGAGCAGGGAGCCTGATGTGGGACTCGATCCCAGGACTCCAGGATCATGACCTGAGCCGAAGGCAGTCGCTTAACCAACTGAGCCACCCAGGCGCCCCATGTTTTTAATTTTAATAAAATACAACATGTTAAGTTTTTCTTTCATGGATTGTGCTTTTGGTACTGTATCTAAAAACTCACCAAAAACTGAAGGTCACTTAGGCTTTTTCCCATGTTTTCTTCTAGAAATTTTGTAGCTTTGTGTTTTACATTTAGGTCTACGACCCATTTTAATTTTTTTTTTTTTTTTGAGAGATGTAAGGTCTGTGTTTATGTGTTTTTATTGCCATTGTTGCTGTTTTGTTTCTTTTGTTTTGTTTTGTTTTTGCTTATGGGTGTCCAATTGTTCTAGCACCGTTTATTGAATTTACCTTTGCTCCTTTGTCAAAGATCAACTGACTATATTTGTATGAGTCTATTTCCCAGTCTATTCTGTTCTATTCTATGTTCTATTCTTTCACTAATGCCACACTGTCTTGATTACTGTAACTTTATAGTCAGTCTTGAAATCTGGCTGTGTGAGTCCTCCACCTTAGTTCTTCCTCAATATTGTGTTGGCCACTATAGGTCTTTGCTTTTCCATATCAACTTTAGAATCAGCTTGTCAATACAAAACTCCTTGATGGGATTTTGATTAAGACTGTGTTAAATTTATAGATCAAATTGGGAAGAACTGACATCTTAAGAGTATTGAGACTTCCAGTCAATAAACACAGGGTATCTGCACATTTCATTTAGATCTTTTTTGATTTCTTTCATCCCTTTTGTAGTTTTTCACATATAGATTCTGTACTTACTCATTGGATTTATATCTAAGCATTTTATTTTTTAGTGTTATTGTAAACAGTATTTTTTTTTACTTCAGATTCCAATTGTTTCTTGCTGATATATAGGAAAGCAATTGACATTTGTATATTAAATTTATATTCTGCAAATTTACTATACTCACTTATTAGTTACAGGAGGTTTTTCTTGTTGATTCTTTGGGAAGTTTTACATAGACAATCACATCGTCTGTGTACAAAGACAATTTTATTTCTTCCTTCTCAATTTCTATACTTCTTATTTCTTTTTCATGTGTTATTGTACTAGCTAAGATTTCTCGTGTGCTGTTGAATAAAAGTGGTGAGAGAGAACATTTTTGCCTTGTTCCCAATCCTAAAGGGAAAGCCTCTATTTTCTCACCATTAAATATAATGTTAGCCATGGCTATTTGTAGATGTGCTTTATCAAGTTGAAGGAGTTCACCTCTATTCTTGGTAATAGAATAGACAGTTGTTATGAATGGGTGTTGAATTTTACCAAATGTTTTTTCTGCATCAATTAATATGATGATGTGTGTTTTCTTCTTTAGTTTGTTGATGTGTGGATGGATTACATTGATTTTTGAATTTTGAACCAGCTTTGCATAAATCCCATTCAATCATGTGTATAATTCCTTTTATATATTATTGGATTCAGTTTCCTAATATTTAGGATTTTTGCATCTATGTTCATAAGAGATATCGTTCTGTAGTTTCCCTTTTTTTGTAATGTCTTTATCTGGTTTGGGTCTTACCCAAATTGGCTCTGACCTCACAGAATGAGCATAGAATTTCTGCTTCAGTTTTCTGTAAGAGATTATGGAGATTTTGTATAGTTTCTTTCTTAAATGTTTGGTAGAATTCACCAATGAAACCATTTGGACCTGGTGCTTTCTTTTTTGGAATTTTATTAATTCCAGATTCAATTTACTTTAATAGATACAGAGCTATTCAGTTTAACTATTTCTCCTTGTGTAAATGTTGGTAGTTTGTATTTTTCAAGAAATTGGTCTATTTCATCCAAGTTATCAAATTTGTGAACATAAAGTTGTTCATAGTATTTCTTTATTATACTTTTTTTAAGGTCTTATTTATTTATTTGAGAGACACAGAGCAAGCGAGAGCACAAGCAGGGGGAGGGGCAGAGGGAGAGGGAGAAGCAGACTCCCCACTGAGCAGGGAGCCTGACGTGGGGTTCGATCCCAGGACGCTGAGATCATGACCTGAGCCGAAGGCAGACGCTTAACCAACTGAGCCACCCAGGTGCCCCTCTTTATGATACTCTTAATGTCCATGATATCACTAATCATGGCTTCTCTTTCATTTCTAATATGTGAAATTTCGTGTCTTCTCTCTTTTTTTCATATTAGCCTGGCTACAGATTTATCAATTTTATTGATATGTTTAAAGAACCAGTTTTTTGTTTTGTTGATTTTCTCTGTTGTTTTCTTTTTTCAAGTTCATTGATTTTTGCTCTAATTTTTATTATTTCTTTTTTTCTACTTTCTTTAGGTTTAAATTGTTCTTCCTTTTTCTAGTGTCCTAAGGTGGAAGCTTAGATTACACATTTTATATCTTTCTTCCTTTCTAATATATGCATTCAATGCTATACAGTTCCCTCTAACCACTGATTTTGCTGTATCCCACAAATTTTGATAAGCTGTATTTTTATTTTGCTTTAGTCCTAAGTTTTAAAAATGTCCCTGGAGACTTCTTCTTTCATCCATATGCATTATTTAGAAATGTGTTGTTTAATCTCCAAATATTTAATCTCCAATCTCCGAATGTGTTGTTTAATCTCCAAACATCTCTATTGATGTTTAATCTTAATGTTTTTTATCTGTTTTGTAAAGCTGAATTTTTACTTGTTTTAATAAGTTTTCAGTTGCTTCTCTTAGATTTTCTAGATAGAAAATAATATCATCTGCAAATGATGAAGATTCATATCTTGTTTTCCAATATTTATACTTGTTAACTTATATTTCTTACCATATTACATTGGCAGGATCTTCAGTATGATGTTGAAAAAGAATGGTAATGATAGGCACCTGAATTTTGTTCTTGAGTTTGATAAGGAAGGCTTCTAATAATTACCCACTGTGTGTGAGGTTTGCTTGACCTTCTGGCTTCTTCCAGTTTTCTGGGAGTTTTGTTTTGTTTTAAAGAGAAATGGGTATTCAATCCCATAACATTTTTTAAAGCATCTATTAAAATGGTGGCATAATTATTACCTTTTAATATGACAGTATAATGAATTACTTGATAGATTTTTCTGATGTTGATCAGCATAGTGGGGTGGGTTCAAATCCCACTTCCTCCTCCACAAACTCCTGTGGATTTATAAGCCTCTGCCCACCTAAGTTTTCTAGAAGGTACCTCATGAGACTGTGGGGGGGTGTGTGTGTGTATGCCTCAAACCTAGAAGAGATTCTAGTTACATAATAAGTACTCGATACTTTTTAAAAGTATTACTTTCTTGGAGGTAAATTCTACATGGTTATGATTCATTTAACACACTGTTAGATTTTGTTTGCTGAATGTTTACTTATGGCTTTTTTCATTGGTGTGATTAGCTTGTCATATGTTTTACATATCCTGTTTTTGTTCACCTTTGGTATCAGGGTTAGGCTAACTTCCTAGAGTAAGTTGGATAGCTGTTCATCTTTTTCTATGCTCGGAAACAGTTCATATAATACAGAAAATTATCCAGGCCTGTTGTCTATATTTGTATTAGTTATACAGTGCTGTATAATGAATTATCCCAAAACTTAGTGGCTTAAAACAACAGGCATTTGTTATCTCTCAGTTTCTGCAGCTCAAGAAACCAGACACGGCTTAGCTGGATACCTTTGGCTTAGGGTCTCTCACAACCTGCCTTCAAGGCACTGACTGGAAAAAAAAAAAAAAAAGGCACTGACTGAGGCGGCAGTTATCTCAAAGCTCAACTGGGACAGGATCCACTTCCAAACTCACTCATGTGGCTCTTGGCAGGTTTCAGTTCCTTGTGGGCTGTTGGATTAAGAACCTTAGTTCCTCGCTAGATGTTGGCCAGAGGACTCCCTCAATTCTTTGCCATGTGAACCTCTCCATAGAGGAGCTCATGACATAGCAATTTGCTTCATCAAGGCCAGCAAGAAACAACCAGAAAATGCCAGCAAGACAAAAATAACTTAATATTTTTGTAACCTGATCTTGGAAGTGACACCCCATCGCTTTTGCCACATTCTGTTCACTAGAAGCAAGCCCACAAGGTCCAACCCACACTTAAGGATTAACCAAAGGTGTGACTACAAGGAGGTAGGGATTATTGTGGGCCATTTTAGAAGCTCTCTACCACAACTTTTACAGGTAGTTCTTTGACTACCCTTCCAGTTCTTCTCTGGCTATCAGTCTAACCAATTTTATACTACTTCTTAGATGACTTTGGTAATTTATAATTTCTTAACAAATAATTTCATCTAGGTTTTCAAATTTATTTGTAAAATAAAGCAATCTTCTCTAGAGCCTAAATTCATTCCTATTATTATTTATGTCTTCCCTCTCTTTTTCTTTATCAGAAAGAGCACTTATATATTTCATTGGTCATTTCAAACAACCAGTTTTTCATTTATTGCTCAACTTTTTTTTTTTTAAAGATTTTATTTATTTATTTTGCAGAGAGAAACACAGCGAGAGAGGGAACACAAGTAGGGGGAGCAGCAGGTAGAGGGAGAAGCAGGCTTCCCGCTGAGCAGGGAGCCTGATGCAGGGCTCGATCCCAGGACCCTGGGATCATGACCTGAGCCGAAGGCAGACACTTTATGACTGAGCCACGCAGGTGCCCCTATTGTTCAACTTTAAAAATTTTTTTTCTTTCATTGATTTCTGCTTTTATCGATATCAATTCCCTGAGATTTCCCTTGTGGCTTAATACATCATTCATTTTTATAAGACTTTCATGTGCATTTTGAAAAGTGTGTGCATTTTCTGTTTGTTAATACAAACATACATTTGTTTAAGTTTGTTAATTGTATTATTTAAATCCTGTATGTTCTTGTTTAGTTAGGTTAGTTAGTAAGTTAGTTAGCACCTGATGTGATAATTCCTGTGGAAAGTGTGTTTTTATGCTACGATAATGAATTTGCTGATCTCTATTTTAAGCCTAAATTGTAAGGGCTTAGAGTTATATCTTTGTGGAAGCCTGTACCCATTATTGATGAAGTATTTTAATCTTTTTTATTGCTTTTTTTGTTTTGAATTGTTTTGTCTAACATTAATATTGTTATACCTGTATTCTTTTTATGGGCACTGGAGTATATTTTTCAATTCTTTTATTTTCAACCTTTGGGTGCTATTTTGTTTTACAAATGTGTCTTGTAAATGGTTTAAAAAGTATACATTTTATTTCTAAGCTTCTAGGGTTCACCTGCACAATATTACTACACATACTAAAACTTTAATATAAATTCTCTGTCAACATTTAACATTAATCAGTATCTCTATTCTCCCTCCAAACAAGGCAAGAAACTTAGAACGCACTTTCTTACCTCTTTTCCCTCTTTGCCATCCCCTCCCCATGTTGTCACCCCACTCACTTCTTGCACTGATATCTTCTCTTACAGATTTACTGATTTATTTGCTCATTTCTTACTATATCTCACCTTTTGTGTTCGAATTCGTTGTGTTCCTTAGGGTAATATAGTTACTATTGGTTATTTCACAGAAGATTTGTGACTTATAAGCTTTCTGAGTGCTTGGATGTGTTGAAAATGCCTTTGTTTTACCCTCTCCATGGTCTCTTTCTATTGATCACTAAGTGTATTCTTGAATGGTAATAACTTTTTTAAAAAACATATAGTATCTATCATTTCTAGAGATTTGGAATATAAGAAGGAGTCTATTAGGGATACTCGATCCACCATTTACTCTCCCCATACCTGTCTATTCACTCAGGTCTTACTAATATCTGTGGACCAGGGCTGGGAAAACCACCCTTCTACCATCCCTTTCTTTGTTCACCTGCCCCTACCAGGAAGTTTGGTCAATTATCAGGACTCATTGGGTCAAGTCACTATGCATCACATATTAGGATAAAGGTGTGGATTGGTCCTCTTTTTCTCTTTCACCCATGTGGCTGAAGCCATGTGCTAGCTTAGGGACAGCTTTTAGTCAGCCATTAGTCTTTTTTGTCTCTTTCTTCCATGATGCTAATGAAAGTGTGTTAAGATCCATTCGGGTTTGGCCTTGCAGTTTCCAACTGAGATCCCCTCAAGACTCTAGGCTAGGCTGCACACGTCTGCCTGGTGGCCTGGTGTACCTGAGTTCACACTGAGGTTTGACACCCGAAGCCCAGCTAACAGCAAAGTGCTATTCTGCTTTCCTTTGTTATTGTTCTATGTGGATATATCTCTCCTGAGAACCTTGTGGGGTGAGCTAGTTTGGGTCTGGGGTAATATTTTGGTATTCTTAGGAAATTTGGCCACAAAAGAATACTATTGCACTAGCGCTAATTGCACTAGATTTCCACCAATAGCTTCACAGTAACATTCGTGCAGTTGTACTTCATTAACAATATCAAGAGTAAAACTGAATATGCCTTCAGTGAAGAAGACATGGGTGTCAATTTCAATGTGCCAGAGCCCCAGAGCTATGGTGTAAGTTTATAAAGGCTATGGACTAAAACTCTAGGGTGCTCCTTTCTAATCATAGACTATGTGAATGCACACCACCCCCCCAGAATTGTGCACCGCAACACTATGAGGTGTCCCTGTCCAGCCCTGCCGCAGCTGCCTGTAAGCATGTTTGCCAATCTTTTTGCCTTTAGCAAATGATCCTATAAATGTCTGCTGTCCTAACATTCCAAGTCTTGTCATGGTGCCTTATCCCATTCTCCTCGGATGAGACCTGTCAGCCCTTTGACACCTGCTTGGGTTAAACTTGAGGCTTAGATAGCAAACATGGCCCAAATTACATAGATAGGAAGTGGAAGAACCAGTGTTCCTACTGACTCCAAAGTCTATACTCTGTCTACTGCAGGCAAAGGGCTGGAGAAATGCAACTGGCAAAATGGTTGAGGTCTTATACCAGCCCATGAAGGGCAAGGTTTTCCCAGACTCGTCGATTCATTTGTCACATTGCCCCTAAGTCTCTACTGGGCAATCAATCACCTAAGGTCTCTCCTAACTCTACCATTTGGTGATATACGGTATCTCCAATCTCTCCTACATTACTGAGTCCCCTTTTGGTTGCAAATGGTAGGAATCTAACTCAAACTGGCCTAAGTCAAAATAGGATTTTGTCAATTCACATAAATGTAAAGTACAAGGGTGGTCTGGTCAGACAGTGCTAGATCCCAAGCTCAAATGAGGCTTATCCATCTCTTAGATGCCCATTTCTCTTTGTAGGCATCATTCTCAGACAGACTCCTCTCACAGAATCTCCGAGACTCTAGGCTTATGTCTTTTGGCTGATCATTCCCTAGTGTCTCATTCCTTATACTTTCATCAAAAGTTTCAGGGAGGATTTGTATTGGCCCAGCTGTGGTCACATGACTCTGCATAAATCAATTACTCTGTCCAGTGTGATGGAATGCTCTGAGTGGCCAGGGCTGGGTCGGCCATCAACCCTTGATGCTGACTGATATGAATTCACAGCATGGGAGGGGTAGTTTCTCAAAAAAAATTTGGAGTGCTGTTATTAAAAGAGAAAGAATGGATGCTGAGCAGATTAAAACAATGGCCTCCTGCATTTCTCATGTTTTTTTTTTTTCATTTTTTAAAGATTTTATTTATTTATTTGACAGGAAGAGAGAGAGAGAGAATAAGCAGGGGGAGCTGCAGAGGGAGAGGGAGAAGCAGGCTCCCCGCTGAGCAGGGAGCTCTATGATGAGGGGCTCCATCCTAGGACCCTGGGATCATGACCTGAGCTGAAGGCAGACACTTAACCGACTGAGCCACCCAGGCGCCCCTGTATTTCTCATTTTACAGACGAGAAAACTGAGACCCAGAGAAGGGTAGGGACTAGCCCATAATTATATGATTTTTGTATCAAGCAATATTAAGTGACTTCTGCAGGCCAAGCATTTCGAGAAGCTGCCTCTTGCTTCTGCCCCAGCATCAGAGATGCTAAGACACCCAGTGGCAGGCTTGCAAATGTGTGCTGTGAAAAAATACCGTGGGATGGAAATCAAGACACCCTCGATCCTAGTCCTAGTTCTGCCACGAACTTGCTGAGTGAATTTGGGCAAGCCCCTTCTTCACTCTAGGACTCAGTTTCCCCATCTGTAAGCTGAGAGGGCTGGATTGAATGGTCAGAAAACATACGGTCAGAAAAAATTGATGTTTTTCGTCCACTCTCGGGGAAGGGGAGAGAGAAGGAAGAAGACGGAGGGGGAGTTTCTCCTCTCTATCTGGAACCATGTGGAATTTCTGCAGTGGGGACATTTAACCTGACTTTCATTTGAGGTGAAATGTCTGATATTCCTGATAGTAATAACATGCCCTGGATGGGGCAGGGAGGAGAAAGTTTCCCTGAAAAGAATGTCAAAAAGCCCCCCCTCTGTTCCTTCTCTTGAAGCACAACTCCTGGCAGGCAGGGCTCCGAGCACAAGTGTCCAGGGAAGTGGGTGTTCCTGAGAAGCTGGGGTCAGAGTCATCCATCCTGGGTTGGCAGGCAGCCATTATGGCTGCATGTCAGGCTTTTGGCACCTCCTTCTCCCTTCAGTGTGCCCTGTCCTGCCCTGCTATGCCTATTGGTTGGCTTCAGGCTGGGCCAAGAAGAGTGGAAGGCTAGGGTGAGGGCCAAACAATGGGTGGTGCATGTGGTGCCACCTGAGATGTCAGGCATGGGCCCTGGCAGAGCAGAGAAGGGAAGTGGTGTGAGCACATGGGTGTGTTGGGGTGTGGGGGCGGGGGTGTTGGTGGACAATAGCTAGCTTCTACTACGTGTGCTTGTCCCTCCCTAGATAGCCACCCCACCCCCCAACTGGTTCCATCTCCTCCTCATTGGGAGGTCTCTTGGCTGCCACTCCATCCTTTCCTGCTGCAACACAAATGTTTCATCTTAACCCTCCCTCTGTCACAAACTAGGCCCTAGCCCAGAGAGGTGTGGGGAACAGGGTCACTCATTCATTAAGAAATGCAGCTAAAATTTCTCAACTCTTTTCACTACTGGCTAAATGCACTGTATGTTAAACAATGAAAGTGGAAGTCCTGCCTTGTGTCTAACTTTGCCCCTTCATACTGTATTTATTCTCCTCTGGAGCTAGCAAACCGCTGGTCACCAGCCACTACATAAACAGTGCTTGGAGTCAGTGAATAAGTGATGCCCTTGCCCTCCCCCCTTGCCGGGTTTCCCATCTCTCCCCCAGCCTGTTTTCCTGCCTTAATGATCCTTCTGTGATGGGGTGATGAGTGGGCACTGGAGAGCCCATGCTGACCGACTAGCCCCGAGCAAGCAGCCCTCCAATTACCCACAGCGCTCAGGCGAAGAGCAGGCAGGGGGTGGGGAGAGAGGGCTTTCTTCCCCCCTTTAAATATATATATTTAAGCAAGGAAACAGATTTCACTTTCAATCTTCTTTCCAAGAGATTGTTATAAACAAAAGCAGGTCTGGGGCAGGAGGAGGAGGGAGAAGAGAGGAAAATGATTTGGGAGATTAAGGAGGCAGCCACGACAGCGTCCCTTTTTAAACCTCAATAAGGTTGTTTTTCTTGGTCGTTTTTTTTCCTCCTTCCCTCTCCAGCCAGCATTACTTAAAAGGAACATTATGTTATCACAAATCAGATTTCTAAACATCATCTCCAGGTCACTATGAACAGCTCAGCAATTTGGCTACAGATTCCTGGAGAAGGCGTCCCCTTTAACCTCAAACTCAGGAGGGAGCTGCTCCCCATTGCAAATGCTGGGGAAGCCCTCCTGGCTGAGAGAAGTGAGAGGAAGGGCTTGGGGGGCTGGGGTGCACCCTTGTGCCTTCAGGGAGGAGAGTGTGGCTACTCATCACCATGCCACCCCACCTCCATATGCCTGCAGGGGGAAGCTGGGGGGTCTCGCTGCCCCTTGGAGGATCTCCTTGGCTCTGCTGGGTGGGGGCTGGACCTAGTTGGGGCAATGTGGGTTTCATTTTTCCTCTGCCATAAACTTGGGGCTTATTGATGCCACGGAGCTGCCAGGGGAGATTAAAGTCAACGTTGGCGCCCTAGTTCCAAGGCATGGTGAGAGACCACAAGTATTCCAGCTGTGACAGTGTGGGCCAGGGTGAGAGATAAGGGTGAGGCTGAGGGTGTGGGGCAGCTGAAGGGTTTCTGGAAGAGTGATGCCATGCCTACAGTCTCTTCCTTCTGGCCACGTACAAGGCTACCCTTTGCCCTCAACCTTATTCTCCCTTCTGAAGATTGGGCAAGAGTTGAGGAGGAGAAGAAAGACAAGGCAGGCTAGAAAGTGTCTGAAGTGTGTAGACCTGGGATGGAACTGCAGTAAGAAGGATTTGGGATAGTAGACACGAAGGGTTTCCAAATAGTGAAGACTCAGAACTGATGGAGCAATTTTTCTCACAAAGAATTGAGATGAACCAGTGAACTGTAAAGAGTTGGTGATCTTGGCCTCTAACCAAATGGAAGCAGCTGAGTGACAATAATTGGGATTGGGGTCCCTGCATGTTTTGTGAGTACTCCACTGTCATAGAACAGAGCCAAGCGCAAAAGGTTAAATTCCAGGTCCTCAAGCCAGAACATTCCTCTGATGATCCTACCTCCATTAACATTTGTGTACTTCCCAATAGCCCTGGGGGGACAAGAATTGGGACGTCCATTTTATAGATGGGAAAAAAAAGTTCAAAGAGGAAGTGGCTCAGGAAGACCACACAAGAAGTGAGTTAAGGAGTTGGAACTAGACCTCCCATCTCCTGGCCTTCAGCGCCAGGCTCTTTTCTTTGGCCCTTGCCATTATGGGTAGACCTTTGCAGGCTGGTCCTTGCTCCAGTGACTTCCTAAATGAAGCAGATGACAAGGCCGGCTCAGGAGTAGGCTCTGGGCTTTGAATGGGGTGGACATAGTGGGATAGTCCAAACGACAAAGGATGGCCCTGCCAGTGTGGAACCTACAGAAAGAGCTCCACCAGCAAGCGAAAAACTCAGTGAGAGAGCTGACAGAGAGGCCTGCCTGTCACTACAAGGAGGGCTGTGTGGGAGGCTGGGGTGCCAGAGATGGCTGGAAACAGAGAACAGCCCAGGGCCTGGGGGCCCACTTGGGGAGAACCTTCCTCAACAGCACTCTGAGGATCAGGGAGGCGAGTCCCCCTGGCCCAGGTGACAAGGCCCTTGGTACTCTCATAGCCACTCTGTGACTTTGGTGTGAGAGGAGCCAAGGGGACTCCTTGGAGTCAACCTAGGAGTCACAGCTGGCCAAAAGTTCCTTCCTCAGGAGCTTCATGGCGGCCCAGGGGCCGCATCCAGTACAGGGCAAGGAAAAGCAACCCACACCTTCCATGGGCCAGATCTTTGCACATCGTTATCCCGTCGACTCCTACCAACGGTCTTGCGAGGTGATTTTGGTCTCCATTTCATGATGGGAAAGTCGGGCTTTACTTGTCAAGTAAAATAAGAAGCTTGCTCGTCAATAACCCAGCACAAACGCTGGATTTGAACTCAGTTCTGTCTCATTAAGACTTGCACTCTCTCTGCTAAGCTATGACCTCAAGAGTGCAGTCTGAGACCATTCAGGGGTTATGGTGGAAGGGGCCTCACAAAGGCCATGAGGGAACCCTGAGTTTGGAGGGTTCTGGGTCTTTGATCCTCCAGGTTTCCCACTCTAAGGGCCCTCAGACTCCCTGACTGCAGGAAGTGGACCCAGGAGCCTGGGCAGGCCAGAGATCAGTAGCTTGGGGGGCTGGGGTTCCAGCTGGGGACAGCCTCCTGCCACTCCCCCAATCTCTAGATTCCTCCTTCCTTTTAAGTTCCCTAGGTCTCCCTCCAGAGCTCTCAGACTCAGCACCCCAAGAAAGCTCTGTCCCAGGAGAGGGGGCACTGAGGCGGCGTTCTGCTTTGCTCCTCATGCCACTAACTTCTGGGCACCTGGCCGGGCTGCCTTTCTGCCCCAGTCCTTTGGGAAGGGAGCTGGAGGCAGCCTTGGGTAGGCTAATGCTCAATTCACCACCCCCATAACCAGGCCGCTTAGCTATCAACACTGAGCATGCAGAGGCCTCTCCCTTGCTTGCTTTATTTATCTTGGCCCAAGGACAATGAAGCCCGGATCTGAGGGGAGGATGGAGAGGCCATTTCCAATATTTCCTCCTGGCCTCTCTATGCCCCTGATATGCCCCTTAGTACCCGGGAGGAGAGGGCAGAGGTTGATGGTCTGAAAACAATGGCTGTAAGCAGGGGTGGGAGGGTGGGGAGGGAGGACTCAGTGTCCACAAACCCTGTCATGGGCCTACAGGTAATGAATGTATACCACCCCCAGAATGCGACTGTGAGACCTGGCAGGGAGGGCCAAGGCCTCAGACCTCGGACCTTCCGCTGAGCCCACCGCAGGGCCAGCCTCAGGCAGCTGTGGGTAGGACAAGGGTAAGGGCTGGTGTCCCTGTCTCAGGGCCAGGACCGCACAGCCGTGCAAAACTGCCAGCCCTGGGAACCACTGTGGAGAATCGTCTGTCTAGGCCAATAGAAGGAGGGGGCTTGTGGGCCCACCTGGGGCCCCAGGAAGCTTCCGACTAGCATCTCAGGAGCCCACTTGCCCTAGCAGAGTGGCCCCACCATGGAGCTCCCGGCCATCTCCCTCTCTGGCTTGTTTGCACTGCTGGAATCCCTGTCTCCATTTATCATGTCCCCCGCCACACCCAGCGCTGTCCTTCAGCCAAGCCACACACATGGAACTGCTTTCATCTCCCTCCTCTGCTGGGCCTGCCCTTTCCCAAGGGCTCAGGGACTTCACTCCTCTGAATTCCCTCCAATTTGTCTCCATCACCCCCATGCTCAGGAAGGTTCGGCTGCACAGTGGCCTCGAGAGGAGAGGCGGGAGGCTTGGGGGCTGCAGTGGGCTGTCCTGCTCCCCAGGCCCCACTAACATTAGGGAGGGGAGGACATTTCCAGTGTCTCTCAGCCTCCCTCTTCCCTTCTGGGCTCTGCAGGGGCCTGAGGTGCTGGAGGCTGGGGGTTGTCACCCCAGTTCAGTCAGCAAATGCCTCTGAGCCATTCCAATCTGGGAAACCAAAGGGGTCTGACTTGGTTCCTGCCCATGAGGGTCTGGCAGACCAGTAAAGGAGGTCATATTACTCATAATAGCAAGAATAACACTATGACAGCATTTACTCTATGGCAGGCACTTTCCTGAGCACTGCACACAGATTAATCATTTCCTCCTCACAAGGGCCCTGTGAGGCGGGAGCTGTAACTAGCTCCATTTTATAGGTAAAGAAACTGAGGCTCGAAGAGGTTACATAAATTGTCCTGGGCACCGGGGAGTGTCAGAGCTGGGGTTCCGTCCCCAGGCAGGCTGACTACGGGACCTGTGCCTCTAAGTGCTGTACTTCACCTGGCCAGGAAGCTCAGCCAAGGTTTAAAGGAGGGGCGGGGATTTCCAGTAGGGCGGCTCTGGAAAGGCTTCCTGGAGGAAGAAGCACTTTCAAAGAGCCTCGCAGGGAATTTGAAAAGCAGAGAGGTGGGAGGGCATTCTGGCTGAAGGCAATAGTAGAAGCAAAGAACAGGGACTAGGACAGTCTGGGGTTCCAAGCATGGCAAGGGCTGAGGGGAACTGGTAGCCTTGGGAGGCAAGGCTGGGAAGGCGATGGGGCCTCGAGGTGAACAGCTTCAAGAAGGAGCAGAACCTGATCAGAGCTTGGTTGGAAATCTCACTGAGGCTCCGGGGAGAGCCTGTTGTAATTGTCAGGCAAGAGATGATCCTGTTGTGTTCTGTGGTGGTGGCAGCAAGGACGGTGTGGGGGTGTCAGGATGGCAGAGATCACGGATTGACGGAATCTGGTCCCCAAATGGATGCCGGGAGTCAGGGAAGGCAAGGAGGCCACTGAGGGGGCAGAACGCTGTGGAGGCAGGGCAGTGTTCGGTTTGGGACCTGGAGAGTCTGAGGTGCCTGTGGGGCCTCCAGCAAGAATGGGAGGAGAGCCCTGCGTAGCTCAGGCGTAGAGTTCATGACTTCAAAGGGTGGGAGATGGTGCTGGAAGGGAGGCTGGAGCCCTGAATACCAAGTTCGGCCATGAGGGCTTGACTCTGTGGGCAACAGGGAGTCCTTCAAGGGTTTTCAAGCAGGGGAAGCCATGTAATCAGATTTGCTGTTAGGAGGGCCAGTCTGGCGAGATTATCAACATCGAGGACAGGTAGCGGGGTGAGGCGACTTGAGGAGGCCTGAGGAGAGACGGTGGGCGTGGGAAAGAAGGGACGGATGTGACAGACATTTGGAGGACAGAAAGGGCGGGACTGGAGAGGGGAAGCAAGGTAAAAAGAGTAAGCGATACAGCCGCCACATAGAGAAGAAGCAAGCGAGAGAGTGAGAGCGGGGCCAGCCAGACGGAGACAGGTGCTGAGGACGAGGCAGGGAGAAACGGGGGCGGCTGGCAGCGAAGGGGGAGGTGAACGTGGGGCCTGTTGCTTCCTCTGCTTGTTTGCTCCCCTGAGGGCCCTGGCTGCAAACCTTTGAGGACAGAAGAAATGCTTCCAAAGGCAGTGGCCCCCTCCTGCCACAGGTTATAAATCTCCAGGGCCAGACACTCACACACACACACACACACACACACACACACACACACACACACACATCTGCTGCAGGCCTGGGCTCGGCAGCTGGGCCACCGGGGTAGGGGCCAGTACTTTCCCAAGACAGGAGGATTTCCAGGCTCTGTTTCCAGAGGAATTCCCGGCTGGTGAGACGCCAGAAAGGAGGGAGAGAAGGAACCCGTGCATCCCTGAGCAGGGCCGAGCACTTCACGGAAGGGCGTGGTGGGGCGAGGGGCCCGGGAGGAGACATGGGGCCAGATGGAGGGAGGGTTAATGGAAAGGAGTGGGGGCTGGCCAGGGAGCAAGGCAAAGTAAGCGTGCACAGGAGGGTGGGGGCCAGGAATCCAAAACTGAAAGAGGCCTGAGGCCTGGCAGCCAGCGGGCTGGGAACTGCTCCCTCTGGGCCTCAGGCCTCGGACATGAGGTAAGCCTTCCCCTGGGCTCAGGCCTGCGAGTCACAGGGAGGCACTGGTGTCCATGACCGTGTGAGGCCCATGGCAAGGGCCAGCACATCTTCCACGCAAACATAGAATGAAGCCATCTCGGAGCTGGAAAGACTTCGGCAAGTGCTTGGTATCCAACCCCAAAAGGTGACAGGCAGGAAGCAGGGAGCTCAGAGAGGGGGAGCGACTGTCCGGTGAGGCAGTGGCAGAGCTGGGACCACACCCCAGCCCGTGAGCACCTGGGCCAGGGCTTTCTGGAACAAAGTTCTGCCTTCCGACGAAAGGGGATGACGATGACAAAGATGGCGGTATCTTGGGATTCTTCGGCGACCGTGTGGACAGAAATCTTTCCTTCTGTAATCTGCTGGGGACAGAGAGGACCCAGGATGAACTACAGCAGCAGTAACTGTCAGAGCAATTAGACTTCGGTGATCCTCGGAGGTCTCAAATGTGGGAAACGTGAGGCAACTGTGGACGGAGGCCAAGGAGTAATTCCGAGGCAGGAGAAAGGACGTGTTGGGAGCCATTGGGAGAAACTCGGGCACCGAACTAGAGGATGGCAGGATGCTTGCTGGAGGTTGCATGGCTGTTGGGAATGGCTCTCAGCTGGAGGAGCAGAGTGGAGGACAGGGCAGGGGATGGGGGCCAGGGAGGGCCAGATGACTAGGAGTCCTCAGAAGAGAGACACTTGTTTCAGACAGTAGCTATAAAAGGGACCGTATGAGTCCGGGTCTCCAGGGAGCTTGGTTTCATCTGCGCTCCAGAAAACTGCCTGGAGATCCAGACAGAAAGACTCTGGCTTCCCAGGAGGCTGGTGAAGTGGGAGAGAGACACCAGGTGGCCACACTCTGGGGACTGTCTCCAGAGCGAAGGCTTCTGAGATGGAAGTTTCTAATTGCACTGGGGGGAGGGGGCAGGTGGCGGCACCTCTCGTTCTCTTTGGCTCTGACAGACAGTGGAGGCGGCAGGCAAGGGGTAGCTGCCCACACCCCCTCTGGTGCGCAGGCAAGAAATCGGCGTGCATATTGCACGTGCATACCCTCTCCCTTACATGTGCTCGTGGGAAGACCTGCATGCTCTCTGGACAGAAAGAAACCTCCGGGCCATGGGTGTCAGAGACTGCAATGCCTCTCGGTGGTCCCCACCCAGGGGACTTTCTGGACATTTTGTGTGCTCCTTGAGCAAGCTCTGTGCTGTAGCTCATGACCACTCTGCCATGGCTACCCAGACCCTAATGTAGCCTTTTCCTGTTTTGCCCCGGAGTTGGCTCCAGGCCTTTGCAGTAAGCCCACCACGTAGACTCTTGCTCTGCCTGGGAAGGTCTCCTTTAGGAGTTCCCAGTTCTTAGGCATTTTCTGCCTTCTCTGCTAAAGTCCCCCTTTCTGATGCTCCAGTGCATACAATAGGCACTGATGCAAGCTTGTCCATGGTGTGAAAGAGACAGAAAAATAAGGCTGAGTGTCTCCTGACCCCCAGCCCCTGAATGCTGGCAGTCAAGAGTTCTCTAAGGCACCAAGAGCTCGCCAGATCTCCTGGTCTTGCCACACTTGCCATCCCTGAGGGTGGTAGTGGCTAGGCCTAATCAGGAGGAGGATGGTGTGGGGCAGATGGCAAGGTTGGGGGAGACAAGCCACAGAACAATTCGCTGTCTTCTGGCGACCAGTAGGAGCAAAGACAGAGCATCCTTGACTCCGATTCTTAGTTCGCAGACCACCACGCCCATCCCAAGGTGATACTTGTAGTTAGAAGAGACCACAAGCCAGCCAGTCATCCTGTTTGAAGAAGTGCCTACACTGTTTTGGAAGAGATAACAACATGGCCTTTGTCTTTCTCCTTATCCCTTTCTCACTGTCCCTGTCCTCTAGTCCTTTATGTGGTAGTTGTCTGGCCCTCCTCTAAAAAGGGGAGGCAAAGGCCACCGAGCTAGGCTGAAGAGGTAATTGGGGCAGATCTGTGTCCCTCCTGTGAACTGGCTGCCTCGTGGAACCCAGGATTGAGGCAAAGGAAGAGAAACGCAGATCCCTCTGCCTCTCTAGAGGAAAGGTTTACAAAGCTGACCCTACCTCAGTTGCCATGGAAATGACTAGCTGCATCATGGTGAAGGCCCCAAGGGCAGACACACCAGGCTGGTTTGTATGGGCAAGCACCTCTCCAGTAGAGGGATGGAGTCATTGGCACTCGGGTCACCTGTCAGGCCCAGACTGGGCCGCCAACGGCCTTTCAGTGCCAGCTTCGACCACTTGGGGTCTTTTCTTAGGACTCTGAAGCCGGGAAAGTTCTCCAGAAATAGAATCCAAACTATCCTCTTCCCCCGATCTTGACAGTGGGTGAAAACTTTCTTTTAGGCACGTATTTAGGTACAGACAAAACCCTCCAAGGGTCATCCTATTCATTCCTCAGCCTTCAGACTGGAAAACTTTTCTCCCAACTTGGTAGCCAATGCCTTCTTGACATGTTCATGCATTCCGATCTCAAGAATGGCACGACAAGGCTCCAGTGACATTGGTCTCGGGCTGCTGCCTCAGCCACCTTCCCAGAAAGCTTGGGAGCCATGCGTGCTGCCTTCTAAGAGCAGGATGGGGGACCCTCCAGGGAAGGTGAGTAAGGAGTCACATGGCATAGCCGGGGGCACCTTGGGGCCCAGGGCCCCTCTCGTGCTGAGGATTACCTCAGAGTGAGGTCTTTAAGACTCCTGGGAGCTGCCCCCCTGCCTTCCTGGTAGCCTGCCTGCATCTCAATTTCTAAGCAGAGCCTGGGGTCTGGCCTCAGGAGTAACCCAATTTCCAGCCCAAGGCCTTCTGAGAGCCACGGAGTGGGGCAGCCCCAATCAGCCTTGGCTGCCTCGCTTCCTGCAGGTGGAAAATCATTCTATTTTTCCCAAAGGGATTTGTCTACTCAAACAACAAACAGACCCAGAAATACACGTGAAGTCACAGACACGTGCAAAAGCAGTTCCACAGACACACACAGAGTCCGCCCCCCCCCCCCCTCTCACACACACACACACACACACACACACACACACTGTCTCTCTCTGTCTCTCTGGCTTTCTTTCTCTCTTTGTCTGTGTCCCTGTCTTCCACTCGCCCTCTTTCTTTTTCTCTCACTCACCCTTTCCCAAGACCTGCCTCCTGGCTGCACTACAGCATTTATCAAAATGGCCTGACCTCATGTTGTAAAAATATACAGCATGCAACAAAATCCACCTTAAACTCTCTTCTAAATACATTAAAATAAGAGGAATTCTCATCTGCCTGATTGAATTTGCTGCTTGATATTAGAAGCATGCCAGGCCCTTCCGGGCCCCGTCTGGGGCAGGGAGGGGCCGGGATTCCCTGCCTGACTCCCTTCTCCTGGCCAACAGCTCAGCTCCCTTGCGTAGGTGGCGCCGGGGTGAGGGAGCAAATGAAAGCTGTGTTCCGGCCAAGAGGCCTTGGGCGGCTACCCCAGCCAGCAGCTAATGCGGTCCACTGAGCAAGTGCAGACAAACGCTGTGTCTCCTTTGGCCCACACAGCACCTCACCTCGCCTGGAAGCTGTGAGCCTCTGCCCCGCTCCAGCCGGCACCAAGGCTCACAAATCATCCTGCAGTTACTCCCAGGCTCGGCTAATACTCACCTCCACGGCCCACAGGACCAGCCATTCCTTGAGGTCAGGAGCCATATCTTCTTTTTGCTTGTGGCACCAGGATCCAAAATGGCCCAGTAGTGAGTAAAAACTTGGGGAAACATTTGCCGAATGACCACATTTGCCCCTTCCTTCATTCAACCTATGTTTATTGAACGCTTAGTATGTGCCCGGCACTGATGAGCACTGGGAACACAGCAGAAAACCAAAAAGGCCTCAAATCCCTGCCGTCGTGCAGCTGTTATTTAAGAACACATAAGTAACAACAATGAACTGGCCCACTCGTTGTCAATACAGAAGGCAATGGCTGCCCTGAATCAGACTCCCCCTAGGCCTCCTACTCCCTGGCGCAGCAAACGATAGGACTTGCTAGATCTTAGACTCTCCTTTTCAGACTACAACATCTGCCTCATCCTGGCTTGCTCGACACTTGGATATGAGGCTGCTGGCTCCTGGGGGCAACATGTACAGGCAGAGAAGGAGGAAGGGGCAGGGGCCTGACATGAGCCTCCCGAACCCCGTGAGGATGAAGGCTGGGAAGTAGCGAGGGGAGTTTCTAAGTGTGCAAGATTTTGTGCCGAACGACAGGGACTCAGACGACAGTGGGCCCCGATGTTCCAAGCGGAATAGCCACTGGCTATGAATTAGTTGGGGAACGCTGAAGCATGGAGTCGGCTATAGGTGAATCCAGTGTCTGAGAGAATAGCAGTCATCAGGTAGGGAGAAGCCCAGGGTGCTATACGGAGGAACCAATTGATTGGTAAAAACGGTGCTATGCTGGTAAATGATTAGCAACTTGCTCACTGGAGGGGGGAAAAAGCCCCGATTTGTAGTGTTAACCAATCACCGTGGTGTAAAGGCTCCCACAGTGGCTGAGTCCAAGCTGTCAACACGACATCGTTGAACGTCGATTTGGAAAGAGATGGGCACAAGCCGTTCTCTCGAGCCAGTCTCAGCCTTGCCCTGGGCTGGGGGTGGGGGCAGGATCAGGAGTTAGGTTCTAGGAGAGAGACCAGCCAGAGGCTAAACAGAGCAAAAGACCAGGGCTAGGAACCAAGGGATACAGGCGTAGGGAAAGCTACAATGCTGGGGGCGATCTGGGGCCCCCAACGTGGGCAGCGCTGGAAAAAGAGTGAAGCTGAATGTCAGCAGATGAGGATGAGTGGTGACTGAGCTGCTTAAGTCCTATGGCCTCTGCCAGGACTAGCTTGAAAACCTTTGGCCCATTTGATGGCTGTAGAGACAGAAGAAAATGAGTAGTGGGGGGCTGAGGGTTCGTGGAGAGATGCTGATAACGTGTGATCCTTGAAATAATAGCACACCTTTATTTAGTGTTTCCTCTGTGTCAGGCGTTTTGCACGTATCAGCACACCAGAGCTTGACAAACCACCCTGCGAGGCAGGTCCCTAGGATTATCCCAATTTTACAAGTGAGGAGAATGCGACGCAGATCAAGTAACTATCCCATGTCACCTGGGCAGTCTGGCTGATGCCAAATAGGCATCAAAACCCTGCCCTACATCGAAAAATTAATGATGTATGGGCGCCTGGGTGGCTCAGTCGTTAAGCGTCTGCCTTCGGCTCGGGTCATGATCCCAGGGTCCTGGGATCGAGCCCCGCATCAGGCTCCCTGCTCCGCGGGAAGCCTGCTTCTCCCTCTCCCACTCGCCCTGCTTGTGTTCCCTCTCTCGCTGTGTCTCTCTCTGTCAAATAAATAAATAAAATCTTTAAAAAAACAAAAAAACTAATGATGTACTATATGGTGGCTAACTGAACATAAAAAAAAAAAAAACAACCCCGCCCTCAACCACTGTGTTATACTGCCTCTAACTGTACTTCATTGATGGAACCTTCTGGAAGTAGAACTCTTGCCTGGGCCCAGAGTGGCCAGCAGAGCTCTCTGGCCTGGTCTACTGCTCCTAAAATGCTTCTTCTCACACATTTCCCTACAACCCACCCACCAAACAGTTCCTGTTCCTGGCCTTTCTGGGCCTACGGCCACCCACACGCCAGCAGACTCCTGTCTCGTCCTCGTTCTTTGTGGTTGATGGGACCTGTACTGGCGATATGTGTGTGTTGAGGTGAGGGGTGGCTAAGCATGGGTGGTCTTTGGAAGAGGGAGGCACCTCAGTCTGGGAGGAGGAAAAGGGGAGGAGAACAGGAAGGACGAAGAAAGAGGACAGAGAGATCAGAGGAGAGGGGGTGGTACCTCCAGGCCTGGACTTGGCAGAACCTGATCTCTAAGCATCGCTGTGACCCCTGCACAGAGTGAGGTATGAGTCGCCGAAGTGTAAACAGGATGAGAGGATATGATAGGCTTTTGTGGGTGGCTTGTGGATTTAGTTGACCACTTACAGTGTGTGTGTGTGTGTGTGTGTGTGTGTGTGCGCGCGCACACCTGCTCACACACCATATTCAAAAGAGAAGCCGTAGCTGAGTGTGATCGATGAGGCACGCTGGTGAGAGGCCGGGACTATGTAGGAGGAACACTGACATCCTCGACTCCTGGAATTTCCCTGGACCTCTGGAAAAACCCCAGCAGAGAGGCTTGGCAAGGGCTCCAGGGAAGCTCCACGAGGGTGCTGTGAGGGCCAGAAGCGCTCCAGGAGGGGCTTTCCTCTGGGCCGAGGTCACCAGCCCTCTTCCCTGCCCTGCCTAGATACAAATCTTCAGCCTCCCACAAATGCTTGGAGAGGTGAGGCGTTTCCTCTGAGCCTTACTCTGTGAAGGGAAGAGACAGACAACCGAGGAAAAGCTCATGAGGAAGCACCTGGGGCAGGCACCTGGCCCGGCCCAGCCTGCCCTGGGCTGTCCCAGTCATTGCCAGTGGCCTCCGGAGCACTCCCAACATCCCGTCCTTCTCCTGCGTGCGTGGCGCAGAGGAAAGAGCAAGGCCTCTGCAGTCTATTAAGATTTCGGTTTTAATTCTTGCTCCAGCAAGTACCTGCTTTGGGGCCTTGAGCCTGCTGCCGCGCATCACGGACCCGCAGTCTCCTCATCTATAAAATAGGAAATACCGTCTACCCTACAGAATGGTCGTGAGGAAGGAAGGAGATCACAGACGTGAATGCCTCTGGCACAGTCCGTGTCATGCTCAGTCCCTCTTTCCCCTTCTCTGTAGCCAGACACTGAGGACAACCTCCTCTCAGGTCAAGAATCTGGGGATCCAGAAGCTTTCTCTCTCTATTCCTCAGGGCAGGGAAGATGGATCAAGAAGGGCTCTCTAGGGGCGCCTGCGTGGCTCAGTTGGTCTGCCTTCAGCTCCAGTCATGATCTCAGGGTCCTGGGATCGAGCCCCGCATCGGGCTCCCTACTCGGCGAGGAGCCTGCTTCTCCCTCTCCCTCTGCCTGCCGTTTCCCCTGCTTGTGCTCTCTCTCTCTGTGTCAAATAAATAAATAAAATCTAAAAAAAAAAAAAAAGAAGGGCTCTCTATCCTTCCACTTGAGCCTTCTCTGGACTGTCCTTGATTTATCCATCAACAGATGAATAACAGACCTTGAACCCAACGCCCAAGCAACGGCCCTCGTTACTCATACCCACTGGCTCAGGTTGACCCAACATCCCTTGTCCACACTCCTAGAAAACTCTCTATGGACACAGAAAACCCGTCTTCTGACATTTTTGGCAGCACACGGATTTTAAAAGATAATTTCAGAATTTCGCACCATAGAAAGCTTAACACATTTCATCCTGGAAGTGTAGATGTTGTATACATTGAAACAGGACTTCATAGAAAAGGCTGATTTGGGGACACAGGTACTCTCCTAGTCCCTGTTCCTCCTCCAAGCCCGCTGACACTAGGAGCATTTTGGCCCGTAGCTCACATGGGCTGTGAAGACTTTTAAAAAGCAAGCTGGGGATGGGTCAGGTGGCTGGTCAGGAATATACTAGGGGTCCCTAGTATTCCTAGCTTGCTTTTTAGGTGGCTACACCTAAAGAGGAAGTGGGGGATCTGAGGGCAAAGCCAGGAGGTGACTGAGGGGCCCCAGTGGAAATTGTCCTAGTGAGCCCCAGGGTCTTGGGCCCTGCCTCTGCCACTCCCATCCATCTGATTGTAGGTGACAGATGTAACTTCTTTGGGCCTTGACTTCCCCACCTGAAATACAAAGGGTCTGGGCTATCGTGGGTATCAAATATGCTGATGCACGAGAAGCATTTTGTAGACCACGAGCCCTGCACACGTGGGAAGCAAAGGCAGGAAAGTAATACTGCTAAGCCCCTGCCCTGGACCCCTTTGTGTTGGGCGCTCAGAGACACTCATAAGCTCCCTCACCGAACTGAGAGCTCCTTGGGACCAGGGGCTGGGGCTGGATTTCCTGTTTGTCACTGTGCTTGCCCGTTGCCCAGCCCTAGGTATGGCAGAACACAGGTGCCCCAGCAGTGTTTGGTGACCAAACATACAATCTCCCGGGCATTCTCGCAGCAACCCACTTATTTTGACCATCCCCATCTTACAGAGTTGTGACCTGAGGCCCAGGTCACACAAGCAGTAGTGGCCAAGAAGGAGCAGTGTGTGACACAAGTCTTTTCGTGTTCCATGTGTCCCCTGCCTTTTTCCCAGCTTATCATCTCTGATGCTTCCCTGACCTACTCTCTGGTTGCTTGGGAAGGCCACTGGAACAAATGGGAGAGCCCAGGGGGCAGAGAATGGCAAGAGGTTCGGGTGACAAAGCTTCAGGCCACTCCCGGCTTGCTTGAGCTTGATGTCACCCATGGCTGAAGCTGCATCCAAGATGGTCTGTTGCCCACAAGTGACCTTGGATTTCTGAGCCCGCTAGTACTGGGCAGGACTGCCTCTGGTGAATCTGCATGAGGGACTCCGGGGGTGATGAGGTGTTGGGGAGGGAAATTGCTGAGAATAGCAGAGAGAGGCCCCATGGCCTTCCTTGGTGATCCACTGTATCTAAAGATTCTTACTCGGAGGAAGTTCTTCCTGGTACCTACGCTAAGTTCCTTGCTACCATTTAAAACCCATTCTTTCTAGTTTTGTTGGCCTCTGGGCTTTTGGACAAACAACTTTTCACCGTCCTTTAGAAAACCTCCTTTAGGAGCCCTAGCCAGCAATGCTCCCATACTCAAGACAAAGATGAGGAGAACTTGCCACAGAATCTACCCAAGGAAATCATCAAGAGGGGCCCGACTCATTGCCTAAAGGGGTCTGAGTACACAGAGTCTGTGCTCAGCTTCTGCCTCTGTCCATTGCTGCCTGTATAACTCAGGGTGTGTCATGTCACTTATCCATCCTGTGTCCCAGTTTCTCCATGTACAGTAGGTGATATTGATCCCTCTCTCAGTGCCTGATGAAGAGTTGGTTGCTGGATAAACAGAATTGTAATCTAGTGTTAATATCAGTCTGCATCTTGATGGCACTGTGCTCTCTGCTCATTGGTTCCCATCCTTCCCAGGCCAGCCCCTTTTCCTCTGAGTTGCCTGGGCCTGGATTTTGCACCTCCAAGTCCGGCCATGAGCTCCAGCCAGTGTCTGCATAGGCCTGGGAGGCCTGCCTGAGCTGTGCCTTCCACAGCCCACCCAGCTGCTCTCAGAGCTCTGTGGCCTCCCCATCTTCCCTTTCTCTGAAAGCTTCTGTGGTTCCTTTTCAGCCAGAGTCCAGAGTCATTATTCGGGCCTCCAGTGTTCAGAAGCCATGTCACTCCATGCAGCTCTGTATCAATATTTGCATTTCCAAAGCCCAATTTACATTATAATTATCCTTGTCTAGCCAGGCAGGGAACACCACACAAATTTGGGGGAGGATTTTGAGCCAACTACAAGGATTGGCAATCACATCTTGTTGGACTTCATTTCCCTAGTATTAGAATATTTTCTCAGTTTCTTTGGGTGACCCCATGTGACCACAGCTTTCCTTGTCACTCTTGCCTCTTCCCCAGGTAGGCAGTATGTCTGAGCCCAGCCATGGCCTGCCCCTCCTCAGGCCCTTCGCTGAGCTCTAGACTATAGGGCCAGCTCCACCTATCAGTCTTCCCCTGGCACTCCATCCCATTCCTGACACCAGTCAAGTGTGGACAGAAAATGTGGCTTTTTGTCCATCTGTTTAGCAAACCTTAAAAATATAGTGGTCAATACTGGCGAGGTTGTGCTGAGACGGGTCATCTCATACACTCCTGCTGGAAGTGTCTGTTGGTACGGCCTTTTCGATGGGCAATTTGGAAATATCAAGACCCATAAATACAGGTATAGACTTTAAACCAATAATTACACTTCAAGGAATCCATGCTAAAGAAGTATTCGCAAGTTTGGGTTAAAATGTATGTAAAAGCTAGCCATAAAAATGTTAATAAGTTAAATGTCCAACATTAGAAAATGGAATTACATACAGTCTGTAAGGATGTTTTGAAGGGTATATAATGACATAGAAAATGTTATGCTATAATGCTAAGTTAAAACATGCAAAACACCAATTCATATATACAGTATAATCCTGATTTTTTTTTTATGAACTACAAATAATCAAATACAAGGATGAAGAAAATCAACCAATTGTTAACAGCGTCTGAGTCTAGGTAGTGGAACTGTAGTGGATTATGATAATAAAACTTAACATTTGTAGTGGTGCCTGGGTAGCTCAGTCGGTTGGGCATCCGACTCTTAATCTCAGTTCAGGTCTTCATCTCAGGGTCTTGAATTCAAGCCCCGTGTTGCACACCACACTGGGCATGGAGCCTACTTAAAAAGAAAAAAACAAAAACTTAACATTTGTATAACACTTCTGAAGGGCCGGGAACTTTCATGTATGTACTCAGCACTTTACATATATTTACTCCCTATGACTACCCTACAAGATAAATACTGCCTTATCCCCATTTTACAGATGAAGAGACAGGTGCAGAAAGTTGAAGTGACTTGCCTCAGGTCACATGGCTAGTCATTTTCTTCTTTGTACTTGTCATCATTTTCAGGATTCTCCACGATGAATACATTTGGCTTTCATAACCAGAACAGAAATGTACAGGGATTTTAAGAAAACTCAGAGGGCATTCCTGGGTCACAGAGGCTCGGCAGCTCAGCTGGAAACAGCTTTACTGCACAGCCTGTTTTGACCGTGGTATTCCAGGTCTCAGGAGCAACGTTCCCATCCTTGTGGGCTTCTTTTGGTAAGCCTGTCTGGCCAGGGTCCCCTGCTCAGGGCCAGCCCCTGCCCCTGCTTGATGAGCCTTTTGGCTAACCGCCTACCTCCCCACCTCCCGGCCTTTGTTCCTGGCTCCTTTCTGGATGCACACCTCCACAACCCATCCCTAGAATGGCAGAGGCCTGCAGTGCTCTGGCTCCACCTGTCAGCCCCATCTCAGGGACATAGCAAAAGTCGGAGGGGGGGGGCGGCGCAGAGGAGGACATTTGTCCTCAGTCATCTGTTTCCACGGGTTCCACAAAGATGCTAATTTTTTTTCAATTCTAACAGAGAAGTGGCAGCATATAGGGAGAGAGGCTGAACTCCTTACACTGGCCCTGAGCACTCTGAACTCTGGAGAGGGCGCTGCCCCATCTTTTTCTGGCCTAGATCAGTTTCCTACTGCTCGACTACTTCTGATGCAGGACACACGCACATCTGTGTGGGTCTGAGTAGCAGCCACCCAGCTTCCCTGGGGTCACACCTAGCTGCAAGCAGGGTTCAAGTAGAAATGGAAGTTCTCTGGAGTGGAGGAGGGGCTGCCACTCTACCTCTTCTTCCCGTGCCCTCTCCAAGCCCTGGCCACTGTCCCAAATGAGGCTGTGGGGTGCGTTGGGAAGACCAGCCCACAGAATATGGAGAGCGGGAGTCTGGGGGGAAAGGCCATCAGTAGGAGACCTGGGATCTAGTCTTGGCTTCTCTCAGTGGCTATGGGACCTAGGCAAGGTCCTTTCCTTCTCTGAGCCCCAGAATCTTTCTCTGGAAAGTGGTACCCATCTCACTGGGCTGTCCTGAGAGTCAACCCACACTAAGATAAGACAGCATTTGGTGTCATAGAAAACAGTGTAGAATTGCGCACTGGTTCAGACCTGAAAGACATGCCCCTGTCCAAGGCTCTATCTGTGTGACCTCGGGGGTGGCATGCCTTTGAACAACCCAATGAAAGCAACGAGGCCAGTTCCTATAAAGGCACACAAGCACACAAAATGTTGCACATAGTTTCAGGAAGCCCCTGAACCTCGTGGGTACCTCTCATGAGCTACCTCTGGGCTAACCCCTGACCTGGGTGAAGGGGCTAACCTTTTCTCTAGCTTGCGTCTGCTCACACACCTACAGTGACGGGGAACTCACTCCCCTCTAAGCAACTGGTCCGCCCTGGCAGAACTCTGACTTCCCTTCTGCTCTGCTGAAATCTGCCTCCATGGAGCCTTTCTTGGAGGTTTCCCTGCTCAAGGAACCTGGGAAATATCTGGGACCATGTGTAGTCATGACTCTGAGTTATCTGGGCAGGAGGGATGGGGTTTCCTCCACTGCAAGCCAGGCAAACTACTTTGCTGTTGCTGCTGTGCCCAGGGGTGGATGCTGGATTTTCTGCCTCATAAAGCTGTCCTCCAAGTCCCTCTGGAGCCAACGTGTGGCCAGGCCCTGGCAGCCAGCTGGTCTGCGCACTGGCCCCAGAGGAAAAAGGCAGCTGGGGGAGCCTGACAGGCCCTCTTCCCTCAGGCTGCAACCCTGTCAAAACCAGTGTTTAAAGCAACCCATCTTCCCCTCTCCTACCCCTGCTGTCTCCACAGCATAGGATAATGTCCCCTTGTGAGCTCAAGAACCAAAGAAAATGGGTTTCGAGTCAGGGATATGGATACTGACTATGTCGTACAGAAGCAAGGAATATTACACCAAGTAATGAATGTAAAAAATACAAGAATGTAACAAATGGTAGTCCCCTTCTTCCTTCTGCCCTTCTCCCTAGGGGCTCTCCATTTCGGTGGGGCAGAGTTAGTGGGAAGAAACTAGAATGGGCACGTATTGACTCTGGTTCATGTTCTGGGCACATTAGATCTTGACAAGAACCCCACCAATAGGGTTGACTTGGTTCCTCAGCTCACACGGCTGGCACAGGGTAATGAGGGATTTGAACCCAGGTCTGGCACCCCAAGCCCTGCATCATACCGCCTCCCGAGGAGGGTGGATGGTACCCTCTACTTGTGAAGTAGCCTCTCCTTTAAGCCATTCCGCTTATTCTGGGGTGAAAGGAGCAAAGCTGTCAATGGATTCCCTTAGCCCCAAGTTGTCCCCACGTTGTGTTTGGAGTGACCCGACCTTCCACTGGTGTGAGACCACTGCTGTGCAGAGGAACTGGACCTGAGTTCCGGGACCTGCTGGGCAATGACCAGATCCATGCATCACGAGTAAACGAGAGGGCCCCTTCTGGCTTCACCAGAAGGAACCAAATGGCCTGAGCATTCAGGTAGGAAATAGAGGCCCATGAAAGGAGAAGTTTGCTCAACTCAGATCAAGATAAATACGTCTCAGGTGGCCGAGGGAGGACTTTGGTGGCCTGGGCAGAGGGCAGGGCTAAGGTGGAGAACCAGAGCAGCCTGGGAAAGAAGGTAAAGCTGAGTTGGAGGAGGGTTTGCCTGAGGTCCCTGGGCCGCTAGGCTATAAGGGAGCTGGGGCTCATGAGCCCGGCGAGCGTGCCCTGCAAGGTGCCCTCAGTGAGCCTCGGCCCCCTGAGGTTGCTCAGAGCCTGGCCAGAGCCTAACTCAGCTCCAGGGAAGGCATTCCTGTGCCTCGGATGGCAGAGCTGGAAGGCTTGTTGCCATGGCAGCCAGGGGGCTGAGAACAGGAGCAGGAGAAAAGCAGCCCTGCTCGAGGGTTGTAACCAAAGGAGGGCACTTCCCGGGTCTTCTGGTGCCCAACCCAAGAGGATGTTGCTGTCTGGGGTTCATGGCTGGTATTGGGGCTAAAGCCTTCTTCAGCCCACCCAGGGCCAGTCTCCAGTGTGAGTGTGAGTGTGAGTGTGTGTGTGTGTGTGTGTGTGTGTGTGTATCTGTTCATCTGTATATGTGTGTGGGGACACAGAATCCCAGAGGACCATCTGTGTGTATGGATATGTGCATATGTATACACTCATGTGGGTCCACAGAGGCCTGGAAGGGCGAGGGGTGTGTGTGTGTGTGTATGTCTTTGTGTATGTTTCTTAGAGAGTAAGAAGAGGAGGAAGAAAGACAGAAGCCCTAAATGACTCTGGTTTTTGGAGGAGCCAGCCCGGTGTGGTGGGTGTAGGGAGCAGAGTGGGCCGGTCAGGGGCCTGATTGGAACCAGACTTGGCAAGGAGGGGCTATAAATGTTTTTTCCCTGCCTGTCCTGAGAAATTTATGTCACACCCACTCCATCATCCTGGCAGGGGCAGCCTCTCCCAGCTGCCTGTGGTTCTGGGCCTTCCAGCACAACCAGCAACCACTATGGGAGTCCCCTGGGCTTCCTCTGGTCCTAGGCTTGAATGGACCCCATCCCGTAATGGCTTGAGGCTGACAGGGATGAGCCATGGTTGGAGGAGGAGAGAACTTGACCCCGCATGGCCTTCTTTTCCACAGTCTCGTGTGGTGGTAGGGAGCAGGCATTAGGAAGGTATAGGGAGGAAGGAAAAACAGGAGAGGAGCTGGGCTCCATTTAGAGTATCTTCCCTGGGGCGCCTGGGTGGCTCAGTCGGTGAAACGTCTGCCTTCGGCTCAGGTCATGATCTCAGGGTCCTGGGATCGAGCCCCGCATCGGGCTCCCTGCTCAGTGGGGAGTCTGCTTCTCCCTCTCCCACTCCCCCTGCTTGTGTTCCCTCTCTCGCTGTCTCTCTGTCAAATAAATAAATAAAATCTTAAAAAAAAAAAAAAGAGTATATTCCCTGCCTTCTCCTCTTAACAGGGGGTAGGGACCGAAGGCAGACAGAAAAGGAGAAGATGGCTCCTCAAGTAGGCTTCACAGACCATTTGAGATTCAGATGGAAACTGAAGCCCAGGGAGGGAAAGGAACTTCCCCAAGGCCACACATTGAAGAAACCAACCCACCCTGCTGTATGTGGATCTTCTCCTTACCTCTAAGCTAGAGATCTCTACCAACCTAGAATTAGGCACCCCCTTTTTCTGACCATGTTACTCCATCCTTAAAATCCTCTCCTTGGGGCGCCTGGGTGGCTCAGTTGGTTGAGCATCTGACTCATGATTTTGGTTCAGGTCATGATCTCATGGGTAGTGAGATCGAGCCCCGTGTTGGACTCTGCGCTCAGCGAGGAGTCTGCCTGAGATTCTCTCCCTCTGCCCCTGCCCCACTCCCCACGCTCTCGCTCTCATTCTTTCTCAAATAAATCTTAAAAAAAAATTCTTCCCTGATTTCCCTTTATTTTTGCAATAAAGGCGAGACTCCTGAGCATGGATTACAGGGTCTGCCCTGCTCTGGTCCCTGCCTACCTCTCCATCCACATCTTTTACGAAGATCCCTCTTGCCACTGGGCCTTTGCACATGCTATGTCCTCTGCTTGGATGATTTTCTTTCCCTCTTTCTGGTTTTGACTCCTACGACTATGTCAGCACACAGCTCATCAGGGGAATGTCTCTATATTTTCCTGGCTAGGACATGCTGCCTAGCATTTCACTCTCATGGTACTGTGGACCTCTCCTCCACAGCATTTCTTACTATTGTAATTTTACTTTTGTTGTGTGCTTTGTGATTAATGGCCATCTTCCCTACCATACTCAAAACTCCATGAGGGCGGGGACCACAGCTGCTTTTGTTCACAGCATCATGCTGTCCTAGTGCTCAGTGCAGGCCTGGCAAATAACCAACAGTGACAAGGACATCAGGAGCTAATATGTGAGGCTTACCACGTGCCAGGCACTCTTCCCAGGGCTTTACTTGAAATAACACGTTTAGTCTTCACAAACTCTATAAGGTAACTACTATTGTTATCTGTGTTCTTAACCACTATCAGTGTAAGTGCTTAATAATAAATATTTATTGACTACATACTTTTGTTTGAGCCCCTCGCCGTTCCAATCCTGAAGGGAGGTGCCAGCCCCTGAGCACCTCTCTGGATCTTGAGGTGGTCCCTGTCCCAGGACTTCTGCTACCTGCCCATAGTCACTCCTACCCCGTGTCCCTTCTCTCAACTTCCCCTACATGCACTGCTTGCATCTGTCTGCTCCCTTGGTTGACATGAGAAGGTTCTAGGGCTTGGCGATGCCTCTGAATTTAGGTAAGCACATTTTCACCCCTGAATATTTGCTCTGGTCATTATATCACAGCCAGAGTCCATTGACCTGGTCTCACCTACTCAGGCTCAACCGCTTCCCAGCTGGGTACCTTGTCAATTCACCTCCCGAGCCTCAGTTTCCCCATCTGTAAAATAGTTATTCGCAGGACTGCAAAATAGGGCCGTGAGTTATTCTCAGGACTGCAAAATAGGGCTAGTGAGTTTTTCTGTGTGTGTTTGGTAACTGCCAAGCACAAGACTGATTATTAGGTATCACTTGAGTCATTATTAATACTAAGTTTATAATGTAAACTGGAACTTTCTCTTCATGGTTTCGAGCTCTAGAGCCCAATGGAGATGAAAAGGAACACATGGTACTAATGGTAGGTGTTCAGTGTGCCCCCTTCCCAACCCTGGTCCACCACCCTGCTCCTCTTGCCTGCCCTGCCAGCCTTCTTACCTCTGCCACACCCAGGATATGCTTTGGACTGGTTAAGAACCCTCAACCCTGTATGGGGAAGGAGACAAAGCTGTTTCCCCACTGCATCCCCTCCCTGCCACCCTCCCACCCCACTGGCCTTACTGTTTCTCTGCTAGGCCAAGGGCAGGGAATGCATGGCCCCCTTTTGCCCCCCAGGGCCCAAGAGCCCCGCCCCTCCCCACCATGGCATCTTGAGCTGAGTCTATGGCTCTTGGTGGAGGGTGGCTGTGGGTTGGGGGGGGCAGAGACAGGAGGGTTACAAAAGCTGTGCCTTGCTTACCCAGTGGCCTCCGGGGGACCAATGAATGCACAGAGCCATAGCCCAGGGTGGGGGTAGGCTCAGCCAGCGTGTTTTCATTTTGCTCTGTTTGTTTTCTTTTTTCTTTTTTTTTTTTTTTAAGATTTTATTTATTTATTTGAGAGAGAGAGAATGAGAGAGAACACATGAGAGGGGATAGGGTCAGAGGGCAAAGCAGACTCCCTGCCGAGCAGGGAGCCCGATGCGGGACTCGATCCAGGTACTCCAGGATCATGACCTGAGCCGAAGGCAGTCACTTAACCAACTGAGCCACCCAGGCGCCCGCTCTGTTTGTTTTCTGTTTAGACCAACCGCTCAGTTCTGGTTTGGGCCTCTGAGGGCTGATGGAGTTTGGCAGGTAAGGATTTCTGGGGCCACCCATCTCTGCCTTATACAGGGCTGTGGGCTCAGCTCCTGCCAGTGCCTGCAGGAGCAGGAAGCCCAGCCTGCTCTACTTACTGGCCCCTTTCTCTCCATTTTTCTCTTTTCTCTTTTTCTCTCCCTTTCCCTCTTTCCTTCTTTCACTTTTGATCTTTCTGTATCTATTTCCTGTCTCCCTCCCTCTCTCCCTTTCTCTCAGCTCTCTCTTGGAATTTGTCCCTGTCTCTTTCCTGACTCCCTGTGCCTCTTTTATTTAATAGTTCTTTCTGTCATGCCCTCTTTCCCCTTTCTTTGTCTTTCATTTTTCCTTTTTTTCTTTCTCAAAAGGAGAGGAAGAAATCAAGGCCTGGGGCACCAGGAGGTCTGAGTTCTGGCCCACCCTCCACCATTACCTCTTTCAAAGTAACCTTCAACAGATCCTTTTCTATCTCTGGGCCTCAGTTTCCCCATATGCACACTGAAGGCCCTAACTTATGTGACCTCTGAGGTCTAAGCTAGAAAGTCTTTCGAGTATTTATTCCTGCAGGGGAAAGGAGGGAGGGGATAGATCAGACTCTCTCTTCAGGAAACATGGCCTGAAATGGAGTCTGGAGGAAGAAGAGGGAGGAATCGGTAGGAGGGAGATCAGCGCCATCTTGAGCAGTGAGGGTTTATGGGAAAGGGCAGAGATGTCCACACCGCCCCTCCTCCATGTGTGCCAAAACCCAATTTAGAGAACCCAAAGAACAAAGCTGGGAACTGGAGTCTGGAAAGGTCAAGACACTACTCCAGCAATGGCAGACAATAGGACTAAAGAACAGAGCACCTGGTCTTGCTTCTTGATCTTCCATCTGCTTTCCACACAGCCCTGGATCAGGCCAAAGCCCAGTTGGCCCCTATGTTCAAGCCCACCTCTCCTCTCATTATGACATTTGCCCAGAACTCTCTAGTGACTTGAGGGCAAAGTCAGGGCTTAGGGAGTGTCATACATCTCTGAATTGCCTTCTCTCTTGCTCCAACAGACATCTCAAATCCTAGTGCTGACCAAACTAAACTCATCCTCCATGTTCATCCCATACTTCTTCCTCCAGGGTTTCTTTCCTCAGTGAATGGACAGCCATCCTCCCAGGATCCTTGGTTAGAGGGCCTTGGCCTAGGCTTTTGCTTCTCCATCACCTCCCAGATCCCTCCCACCTCTAAGTCATGGGGCTTTATCTCCTTGTGGTTCTCCTCCCCTCCCCCCCCCCCCCACTGCTGCTTCAACCACCATTTCCTGCATAACCTGCTGCCACACAACCTCCTCCTGCTTTCCTGGTCTTCTGTCTCACTGTCTCCAATTCAGCTGCCCAAGTAAGCCTAATATTTGGATATCAAGGTAACTTCAAGCTTTGGGCTATTATAAAGGGGACTGTTAAATATTCTTGTGCATCTGTTTTGGTAACGAAATTGTTGGGTTGTAGGGTAAGCCTATGTTGGGCTTTGGCAAATACTGCCTCACACTTTTCCAGAGTGGGACCAATTTATACACCAAGCAGCAGGGCAGGAGAGTTTGGGCTGCTCCTCATTTTCACCCATATTAAGTTAGTCATTTCCATTTTCTTTCCTTTAACGCATTCTGGTGGGTGTATGGTGGCATATCATTATAGCTTTGATTCGCATTTTCCCCATAACTAATTCAGCTGAACACTTTTTCATGTTTATTGTCCACCTTGATATTCTTCGTTTGTTGCACATTCTTCTGTTGGGCTGCCTAATATACTCTGGATTATGAGTCCTTTGTCAGATATATCTATTATAAATATAGTCTCCCATTCTTTGGGTTATCCTATTATTCTCTTAAACCAATCTTTTCATGAACAAACACTATTTTTATATACTCCAAATTATCCATTTTTTTCCTTCATGGATAGCATTTTTTCACCTTGTTTAAGAAATCTTTGTCTACTCCAAGGTTACAAAGTTGTTCCCTTATGTTTCCTCTGAAACGTCATTGTTTTGCATTTCACATTTGTATCTGTAATCCATCTGGAACTGATTTCTGTGTATGATGTGAGGTAGGGGTCAAGATATTTTTTTTTTTTCTACATAGCTATCCAAATAACCCAGCACCATTTATTTTTTAAAACACTTGCCAATATACCTACAGTGTCATTTTTGTCATAAATTAGGTGATTATGTATGTGTAGGTCTGTTTCCAAATTTTCTATTCTTTCCTTTTGTCACTTTCTATATCCTGGTGCCAATATCACAATGTCTTAATTACTTCAGCTTTCTAGGTCTTGATATCTGTTAGAGTCCTCCAGCTATATTCTCCTTCAAGATAACGTGAACTATTCTTGGCCCTTTGTATTCCCATCTGAATTTTAGGGCCCATTTGTCAATTTTGCCACCAAAAACAATTGCTGCGATTCTTAAGTGAGATCACATTGACTCTGTAGACTAATCTGGGGAGAAATGACATCTTTATAACATTAAGTTTTCTAATCCATGAATATGGTTTAGCCCTTAACTTAAATCTTCTTTAATTTTGGAGGGAGGTTCTTTTTTTTTTGGTCAGTTTTCAGTGTACATGCTTTCCACATCTTTCATTAGATTTATTCCTAAGTATTTGATGTTTTGTTATTACAAATAATGAAGTTTTAAAAACTTTATTGTTCTATTTTTTGCTGGTATAGAGAAATACAATTGATCTTTCTGAATTCACTTATCAATTCTAATAGTTTGTCTATAGATTCTTCTGGACTTCTATGTACACAATCATGTAAAATGAAAATAATGGTAATTCTATTTCTACAGTTCAAATCTTTGATTTCTTTTGCTTGCCTCATTGCACTGACTAAGACCTCCAGTGCAACATTGAATAGAAATGGTGAGAATGGCCATCTTTGTCTGACACAGACTCTCAGTGTATGAAAACTTTCATTATTCTACCATTAAGTGTGTTATTTGCTGAAGGTTTTTTTTGTTTTGTTTTTTGGTTTTTGGTTTTTTTTTGGTATAGATGCCCTTTATCAAATAGAGGACACTCCCTCCTATTCATAGTGTGCTGAAAGTTTTACCATGAATGGGTGTTGAATTTTGTAAAATGCTTTTTTATGTATCTATCATGATCTCCCTCCTTTTTCATGGTAGGTGAATTACAATGATTGATTTTGATTGTTAAACCACCCTTGAATTCCCAGATTGAAACTCACTTGGTCACGATGCATTATGTTTTACTGTGTTGCTGAATTCCATTTGATTTTGAAATTAGACTTTTAAAATTTTGTGATACTTGTAGATTCACATGCAGTTGTAAGACATAATACAAGGAGATCTTGTGTATCCTTTACCCCGTTTTTCCCAACAGAAACATCTTGCAAAAATGTGGTACAATATCACATCCAGGATATTGACATCAATACAGTCAAGATACAAAACATTTCCATCACCCCAAGGACCTCTAGTTGTTGCCTTTTTACAGCCACACTCACTTCCTCTCCACCCCACCTCCTCCTTACCCCCTGGTAACCCACTAATCTGTTCTCTGTTTTCGTAATTTATCTTTCAAGAACATTATATAATGGAAACGTGCATATGTAACCATATAGGATTGGCTTTTTCACTCAGCAAAACTCTCTGGAGATTCATCCAAGCTGTACCACAGTTTGTTTAACCATTCACAAGCTGAAGGATATCTGGGCTCTTCCCAGGTTGGGGCTATTACAAAGAAAGCTGCAATAAACATTCACATTTTTGTTTGGATATTAGTTTAAATTTCTCTGCTATAAATGTCCAACAGTGCAATCACTCGTTGTACAGTACTTGCATGTCTAATTTTAGAAAAAAAATTGACAAACTGCTTCACAATGTCTGTGCCATTTTACACGCCCACCAGCAATGTATGAGTGATGCGGTTTCTCTGTACCCTCCCTAGCATTTTGTAGTGTCATAGTTTTGTTTTGTTTTAAATTTCAGCCACTCGATAGCTACGTGGTGATATCTCATTGTGATTTTAATTTATATTAATGATGTCGACTAACTTTTCATGTGCTTATTTGCCATCTGTACATCCTCTTTGGTGAAATGTCTCTGCATGTCTTTTACCAATTTTTTAATTGGATTGTTTGTTTTGTCTTGTTTCACTGTTGTATCTTAAGAGTTCTTTATATATTCTAGATACAAGTCCTGTGTCAAATACCTGGTTTACAAATATTTTCTCTCAGTTTGCAGTTTGTCTTTTCATCCATTTTCATCACAGAGCAAAAGTATTTAATTTGATGAAGTCCAATTTATCCATGTTTTTTCTTTTACGGTGGTGTATCTAAGAATTCTTCACCAATATCTAAGTCCAGAAAATTTTCTCCTACGTTTTCTTCTAAATGATCTATAGTTTTATATTTTATATTTAAATTTATGATTCACTGAGTTAAATTTTGATCTGTATATCACCTCCTGCCAATATCACATGGTCTTAATTTTGGTAGATATGTAAGTCTTAAAATCAGGTAAAGTGTTTCCTCACACTGTATTCTTCTTTTTCAAAATCATTCTGACTATTCTAGTTCTTTTGCCTCTCCATATAAATTTTAGAATAATCTTGCCTATATCCACAGAAAAAACTTGCTAGAATTTTGATAAGAATGGCATTAAGTGTATATATCAGTTTGGAGAGAATTGACATCTTTACTATGTTGAGTCTTCCAATCAATGAACACCTAGGTATGTCTCTTCATTTATTTAGGTATTCTTTGATTTCTTTCATCAGCATTTTTAAAATTTTCAGCTTGTAAGTCCTGCACATGTTTTGTTACATTTGTATCTAATTTGTTTTATTTTTGGAGACATTTTAAATGGCATTGCATTTAAAATGCGTGTGTTCACATGTTCATTGCTAGTATATAGAAATATAACTGATTTTTGTATGTTTATCTTATATCCTGTGACTTTGAGGAACTTAATTATTAGTTCTTGTTCACTCTCTTCCTAATTTTTAAGTGTTTTTATTATGAAAGTGTGTTGGATTTTGTATAGTGCTTTTCCCATATTAATTGGTAAGTTTATTGGTCTTTCTTTCTTAGCCTATTAATATGGTGGATTACACTGACTGATTTTCAAGTATCAAACTATCCTTGCATTCTTAGACTGAACCCCACTTGGTTGTAGTGTATAATTCCTTTAATATATTATTGAATTCTATTTGTTGATGTTTGGTTGAGAATTTTTCTATTTTCATGTGGGCTATTGGTGTGTGGTTTTCTTTTTGTGTACTGTCTTTGCCCAGTTTTGGTGTCTGGGTAGTGCTGGCTTCATAAAATGAGTTGGGAAGTCTCCCCTCCTTTTCCTTTTTCTGGAAGAGATTATATAGAATTTCTGTTCATTGTTCCATCAACTTTCAGTAGAATTCTCCAGTGAAACCATCTGGTCCTAGAGATTTCTTTTGGGGGTATTTTTTAATCACAAATTGATTTTTTGATAGTTTTAATAGTTGATACTACCCAAAATATTGGTTTCATATTGGATGAGTTGTGGTAGTTTGTGCTTTTCAAGGAATTAATCCACTTCATCTAAACTGTCAAGTTTATGTGTATAGAGTCGTTCATAATGTTCTGTTATTGTCCTTTTGATGTCTGCAGGGTCTGTATTGATATCCTCTGTTTCATTCCCGATATTCACAACGTGTGCCTTCTCTCTTTTCCTTTGTCTTATTAGAGGTTTGTCAATTTTATTAATCTTTTCAAAGAATCCGCTCTTTTGTTTCATTGATTTTTCACCCTTGAAATCCTGACTTATACTTCACTTGGTCATGACACATTGTTCTTTTAATATATTTTTAAATTTTATTTCCTAATATTTTGATTTCTTATTTTTCACCCATATTTACAAAAGAGATTGATCTGAAATGTTCTTTTCTTGTAATGCCCTTATCTAGTTTTGGTATCAAGATTTGTCTAGTTATTTAGCTAGCCTCATAAAAAGAGTTGGGAAGTGTTCCTTCTTTTTCTCTTTCTCTGGAAAGATTTGTGTAATGTTGATGCTATTGGTCACATAGAGTTTTATGCACTTACATATGTTTGGAAGTAAATGGTTTCATCTCTGTGCATGGAGGTAAGTGGAGCAAGGTAGCATATTTTTAATCCCCTACCATCTGCCAGACACCATGCTAGGAATTTTACAGTCATCATCTCATTGTTTCCTTATAAAAATCTCACTGGACAAGAATTTTTATACTTGTATCTGAGCTCAGAAAACTGAGATTCATTGGCTTGCCTAAGATCATACAGATGTGGGATTCAAAGCTAAGTCTTACTTGTTGACCACCTACTACTACAGTCTAGGTACTGTGCTCTGAGATGGTCATCTGCTATAGTGCTGAATCCTTCCAGCAGCTCAGTGAGAGAGTAATCATATTTTTCATTGTAGAGATGAGAAAGCCAAAGCTTAGAGAATTTGAGGAAATTGTCCAGAGCTAAATGTCTAGGATGTGGCCAAGTTGGGCTCCAGGGTGGTATTTTGCCATTCTGCAGCCAGACTGTGTTCTTTGTGCTGTGGTCAGAATGTTCATCTCCCGGCAAGGAGCACATTTCTTGTGTGTTAGTGACTGCCGCCATTGTTAGCAGCTCCGGGGAAGGGAGGGGTCACGGTGGCCAGAACAGCTGCTGGCCCCAGGTTTCAGGTGCAACAATGAATCAAAGCTGAAGAGAGAGCTAGGGAGTTAAGCTGCTGGGCAGCTGAAGGAAAGGGCTCAGGCAAGTGGGCCCTGAGCCTGGGGGACTGGGAGGTGGCTTGGCAGACCCATATACAGACCAAGAGATGGGTCGATGGGTGGAGAGGTGAATGGTGGTTGGACTCTGCTAGGTCACAATGCCACCCCTCTATTATGTGAAACAGCTTTCCTGGGTTGGCCTGGCTGGACTGAATTTCCTTTTGTCCCTGCAAAGCCCAAGCCTGAGCCACTACTAACTCCCAGGAAAGGAGAGGGTAGGGAAAAGAAGAGAGGTACCCAGAGGCCCTAGCCCTGAGCCAGAGACATGGAGGTAGAGTCTAGGATTAATGATATGGCAGAGCAGAGAAGGTCCTTACAGATCACTTGGTCCAGTCATCTCACTGTCTAAGGAGAAACCAAGGCCCAGAGAAATGAGGGTAAAGTGATTTACTTGTCCAAGGCCCCTCGCAACCCTAAACAGCCACCTAAGGAAGACAGCATGGGCTTTGAGGCCCAACTCCACCATGTATTAACTTGTGACTCTAGGAGCAAGTTACTTGAATGCTCTGGGCCTGTTTTCTCATGTGTACCTCATTGTAGTAACCACTTCTATGAGATATCTATTGTTGTCAGTACAATAATAAAATGAAACACTTAGGACCGTGTCTGGCGCATAGGGAGTACTGTGTATGTGCTGTTGTTGTTACTGGAGACCCGTGGGTGGGATGGAAAGAGCAGGGGCTCAAGATTCAGCCCGCCTGTGTTCCAGTCAGACTGCCACACGAACTGTGTGGCTTTGGGCGGGTTCCTTCCCTCTCTGTGCCTCAGCGCCCTCATCTACAGTATGTGTAAGGTGCGACTACTAAAAGTTGCCCGCTGCTGGGGCTGTGAGAAAATTCAGCCCTATCACATGAACGGATCACCTGGCTCACAGAAGGCCTTGGAGAACATGTGGCTGTTATAACTGCTCTTGAGACTGATGGAGAGGCATCCTCCAGGGTGTCTGCTCCCCAGGCCTCACACACTCATACCTTTCAGGTATGAGACCTTACCTCCTCCCTACCAGAGCCAGGCAAGAGCTCCAACCCCCCGTCTCAGGCCCTGCAGCCTCTCTGCTCCTGCCACCCCCCCACCCCCCCCACCCCCCCACCGGCTGACTTGTTGACTTCACAACTTCCTTGCTTCTCACAACACTGGGGGCCGTGAAAGTGACTCTGAAGAGACTTTGAGGGCCATTCCAGCTGGAGGCCCTGCACCCTTACTGATGGCCACTGGAAGTAGGGAGATAGGGCCTGCCTGCTGAAGCTCTCCCTCCACCCTCGCAGGGACCACTTGCCCAAAGCCTCCTCTCTATCTGACCTGGTCAGTGGATTTGGAGCAGTCAGTTAGAACAAGAATCAGAGACTCACAGGCCTTCTAAGTGGAGATCACTCCTTGTCCCCATGCTCTGTAGTTTAGGGGAGGGAGAACACTGACAGAAAAAGCAAGGAATGTGGCCAAGGTCACATAGCAATAATTCCCATACTACAGGGTAAGAAGCTGTGGCTCAGAATGCAGAGTTAAGATCACAACCCAGACCTCCTAACTGCTGTCTTTTCTAGAACCAAAGTACATCAGAACTGAAAGAGATCTTGGTTGAGGGTTGAGTCTAATCTCATTTTATAGATGAATAACATTGAGGCCTAGAGAGGGAAAGGGACTTGCCTGAGGTCCAAAAGGAGTTAGTGACAGAGGTGGGACCCAAACTCAGGGCTCTTCCCATACCCCATAGCTGCAGAGGGAGTAGCAGTGGGCCCAAAGGCTTCCAGGGGGTGGGGAAACCAGCACAGTACTGGGATGCTTTTAACCCCAACCCAGTAGGAACTATTGTCTTCCCACCCCCCACCCTGGCTCTCTGGGGACCCTTTCTAACCTACCCCACTGGCACCCTGAGGAAGGCATTCTCATGTGGCTGAGCCCTAATGAGACTCAGAGACCTGAGTTCCAGACTGTGTGTCCTCTCTCTATGCCTCTGCTTCTCCACCTTTAAAATGGTGTGTGGAGTGTGGGGCAAGGGAAGACTAGTTGAGTCACAGCACTCAAATTAACTGGAGGGTTGGGGAATCTCCAGATGTCCAGGCTCTACCCCAAATCTGTGAAATCAGGCCTAATCCCCCAAGGGATTCACATGAGCAGCAGGGTCAAGGCGTTCTCTAAGGGCTCCTCTACCTGACTTCTGTTCAGATTCCCTGACTGACATAGGGTGTCTGCAACTGGGAGGCGGGAGGGTCCTGACAACACCCCTCCCACAGCTCCCACACTGAGCATGCCAGGCCAAACTACAGGCCATTTTCCCAGGGTTGGCAAATTGTTTTGGGGGTTTCCGGCACTGTCTGCGTTCCTCCTGGGACGCTGCTCCTGTGGTAAGAGTCGGCCTGTCCACACCCCTCCACCTCCCCTCTCCTTGACCCCCAAGCCCCTCCCTGGTTGACTGCATGTGGCAGGGAAACCATGCAGGCTCCGGAATCACAAGCAGCTTAGGGTGAAGTTCCTGCTTCACCAGGAGGTTTGCAGCCTCAAGCAAATCATTTCACTTCTTCAAGCCCAGGCTTTCTTATTCCTAAAATGGGGATAGTAATAGTTCTTAGCTCTCAGCACTGTTGTGTAGATAGGCTGAGCCCACGCACCTAATGCTTTCGGCACAGCATCCCTACTAGAGAGCACTCGGAGAGCACTAACTCCCCTCCCCCGAGGCTGCTGCTCAGCCCCAGGGGCAAACTGGCCCCTGGCTCCCTCAGAGGAACCTTGGGCAAACTGCCTTGCTCTCCTTCAGAAGACTCAACATCCTGAACCAGGCCCCACTCGAAGACAAAGAGGTGAAAAGTGTGCTCTCTGCGCTTGGTGTTTTCCAGTTCGTGAGACATGTTCACTCCCACTTGCTTGTATCGCCTTCCCAGCAAGCACATGAGAGAGGAATTGTAATCCTTGCCGTACAGGTGACAAAGCTGGAGCTCAGAGACATTCAGTCATTTGTCCAACAGTCCCTGAGATACGGGGATAGGCCAAGTCTGTGTGGTCCTGCCCTTGCCCTCAGAGAGCTAACGGTCTAGTACAGGGGACAAAAGTTACGGAAATATGTTGATTTCCATGGAACGTGCTATGAAGGGAATAAAACAAAACAGCAAGGAGCTATGAGCAAGAAACCCCAGAAGGACACATCTTATTCAGATGGGGAGGACAGTGCAGGGCATGATCTTTCTGAGGAGGTGACATCTCAACTGAGACCCGAGGGATGAGAAGAAGCCAACCACGCAGAATAGAGAAAGAACATTCCGGGCAGTGAAAACAGCAGATGCAAAGAAGGTCTTGAGGTGGCAGTGAATTTGGTGAGTTCACAGAACTGCAGAGCAGGCTGGAGCACAGTTTAGAATTGGTAGTACTGGGATCAGAACCCAGGGCCATTTGGCCCCAGAGTCTGAGCTGCATCCACTGTATCTTCACCGTCTTGACCTGGCAAGATCAGGGAAGGTGCCACTTCACCGGGCATGGCCTGCACTAACACTGAGCCACCTCAGCACAGGTGTAATAACCAGCCTTTGTTTCTGTCTAGCTTTACAACACATGCAGGAAAGGGGCGCCTGGGTGGCTCAGTCATTGGGCGTCTGCCTTCGGCTCGGGTCATGGTCCCAGGGTCCTGGGATCGAGCCCCGCGTCGGGCTCCCTGCTCCGCGGGAAGCCTGCTTCTCCCTCTCCCACTCCCCCTGTTTGTGTTCCCCCCCTTGCTGTCTCTCTCTCTGTCAAATGAATAAATCTTTAAAAAAAAAAAAAAAAAAAACATAGGCAGGAAAATGTTCTCCTGCCTATCATTGCATTTTCCCCAACAACGTACTCATTCGATAAATATTTACTGAGCACCTACTATGGGCCAAGCACTTTTCTAGGTACTGGATATATATCCACGAAGAAAATAAATAGACGAAGATCTCTTCCCTTATGAAGCCCATAATCTGGTGAGAGAGGAGGCCAAAAGGAAACGAGATAAAGAAAATATACCATATAGTTGATGTTGAGAAGTGCTATGGAAAAAACATTGAAGGAGGAGGAAAAAGAGTCAGGATGTCTGAGGGCGTGGCATGGCTACAAGCGTAGCTACCATGACCAGGAAGGTCACACTGGGAGGGTGACATTTGAGAAAGTGGAAAGACCATTCTATGCAGAGAGAACAATCCATGAGAAGAATCTGAGTTGGTTGTGTGTCAGACAGGTTTGAGGAACTGTGAAGAGGCCAGTGTGGCTCGAGTTGAGTGAGCAAAGAGGAAAGGAACAAGGTAAGAAGGTAGAAAGGTAATGAAGGCCCAGATCTTGGAGGACTTTTGGCCACCATGGTGACGTTGGCTTTACTCTTAGGGAGATGGGGAGCTTTGGGACCTGATGTGAGTTTGACAGGATCCCTCAGGCTTGGATTCAGGTGTAGAGGAGAGGCTGTGGGGGCAAAGGCTGAAGGGTTGCCTAGAGGGTGGAGGCAGTGGAGGCAGTGAGATGTGGTTGGGTTTTGGAGGTATTCTGAAGATAGAGACAAGAGGCTTTGCTGAAAGATGGGATGTGAGGGGTTGAAGAAAAAAGGAGTCAAGGAATACCTCATAGGGTATGAAGTCCACATGTCTCCACCTCAACTGTCACCACCCTAGTCCAAGGCACCACCCCAGGCTTGCCAGGACCTCTGCAAAGACCTCTCACTTGGGCTCCTTATTCCCACATGGCCTCCCCACAATCTACTCTCCACCCAGCAGCCAAAGGGATCCTCTTAAAATGCAAACCAGGCCATGTCACTTTCCTGCTTAAAACCCTCCGGTGGCTTCCCATGACACTCAGAAAAAAGCCCATGTCCCATACGAGCTGGCTCCTGTCTGCCTTTCAATGACCCGTGATCTTTCCTACCTCTCCCCCATCTCCTGCTGTGCTCCAGCCTGCTCTGCATTTCCATGAACTCACCAAATTCACTGCCACCTCAGGATCTTTGCATCTGCTGTTTTCACTGCCCGGAATGTTCTTTCTTTATTTTGTGTGGTTGGCTTCTTCTCATCCCTCGGGTCTCAGCTGAGATGTCACCTCCTCAGAAAGATCATGCCCTGCACTGTCCTCCCCATCTGAATAAGATGTGTCCTTCTGGGGTTTCTTGCTCATAGCTCCTTGCTGTTTTGTTTTATTCCCTTCATAGCAAGTTCCATGGATAAAAGTTATGGAAATATGTTGATTTCCATAACTCTTTCATCCCCTAGATGAACTAACTAGACTGTTAGCTCCCTGAGGGCAAGGGCAGGACCACACAGACTTGGCCTATCCCTGTATCTCAGTGCCTGCTTCCAAGACAGGCACTCAGTGTGAGTGTGGCAGGGTACTAAGTGATTTGCAAGCATATGCTCCTTTAACACCTCCAGGAGGACTGTGAAATAGACATGGCTATTATCCCCATTTTACAGATGAGGAAACTGAGGCACAGAAAGGCCATGAGGTTTGCCAATGATAGACCCAAGTTTAAAACTTGTGTCTGTCTGACCCCATCACATGCACTCTTTATAATCACACACACACACACACACAAACACACACACACACATAGTGGGTGCTCTGGAAATACTTTTTAATGAACGAAGGACTGAAAATGTTAAAAAGTTAGTCTGAACCTCAGGTCCATCAGATGCCAAATCTATATTCAACCTCCACCTCTTAGGCTGATATAACAGAATGCCCCACACCATTTTTGATGTGAGATTGTGCAAAGAACATGATCTTTGGAGCCAAGCAGGTCCAGGTTCCAATCCCTGTCCCACTAGTATGGCCTCAAGCAGGTCACTTCACATCTGACAACCACTATTTGCTCATCTGTAAAATGGGAATGATGGTCACCCCTAATTCTCAGGGTTTCTGGCAGAAGCATGACTTTGGACAAGGCTCTCAGTCTGTTTCTTTCTCCAGTGTTCTCTAATTTAGTGGCATTCTGTGATCAATCTCAATCTGTCCTATTGGAGCTTATTTTGCCCATTCAACTTCTCCTTCTGTCCATCCATCCAGCTGCCAGTCCATCCAGCCATCAGCCCATATTACCCATCCGTCCATCCATCCATCCATCCATCCATCCATCCATCCTGATGGAGCCTGCTGCTGTGGACCAGGCCCTCTGATAGGCCATGAGCTCCAGAGGAGGGTAGAATAGTGACAAAGCTTGTAGTCTAAGGTCCAAATAGCAGCTGAGGTCCCCATCATGCCTTGTGCTACCACTGGGAGAGACCTGGAAGCCTGAGAGAAAATGGTAAGTTAGTTCATTGCGATTGAGTGGTAGATAAGAGGTAGGAGAGGGTAGTGAGAAATGAAAGCTGAGGAAGGTCGGGCCCTGAATGGCACATGAGTGAATCTGAATGGTGGGCAGTTAATTGGAACAACTACCGTGGAAAGCACACTGGCAGCTTCCATCGATGTTACAAATGACACAGCAGTTGCCGACCTCAGTGTCTGAGAAACAGCGAGTGCCCTGGAGCAACATTTGGCACATGACTATGCACGGGGATTACACTGTTTTGATAATATAAAATAAAAAATGTATAATAGTATGAATAGCCCCCGAGAGGGAACTGGTTAAATATGATTTTGGCCCACCTCTGCTAAGGAATATGAAGTAAATGAAGTAAATCTCTTGAGGACAGAACAAGAGTCAATGACATTTTTTAAAATTGCAACAGAATGAGTTGATATACACATATATATTTCCTAGCTCTATTACCTGAGAGGGCCTACAAGCAGGGACAGCTCAGTAGCAGTGAACGTACTTAGTGACCAGATCTTGGTTTCTAATTCCAGCCTCCAATAAAAGGAATCAGTGCTTCTTGAAGAAACGGCTGAATCAGGTCTGGGGCAGGGAAAGACCAAGATACGCCTGGACCATCTTTCAGTGCCAGAAAATAAGGAAGTACTCAGAAAAGAACGAGAGATTGTTGGAATAACTCAGGAGCCAAGCTGAAGGAGGTTTCAATTAGCCAAAGTGGGAACAATTTGAGCATAAAATAAACAACAATAGTGTTGGATTTTTAATATATATGTGTGTGTGTGTATGAATATATATATATACACATATATATATGAATTTTAGAATAGTTTTAGATTTACAAAAAAGGTAGAAACGTCGTACAGAGGGTTCCCCTCTACCTTGCATCCAGTTTCTCCTATTGTTAATATTTCCCATCAGTGTAGCACACAGGTTACAATTAATGGACCTATATTGATACATTATTATTAACTAAGGTCCATACTTTCTTCAGGTTTCCTTAGTTTTTTACTTAGTGACAATTATCTGTTTTAGCATCCTATCCAGGATACCACATTGCATTTAGTTGTCAGTTCCCCCTGAGCTTCTCTTGGCTGTGACAGTTCTGAGAAATTCCCCTGCTGTCGATGACTTTGGCAGTTTTGAGGAGTATTGGTTGGGTATTGTGTAGAATGTCCCTCAATTTGGATTTGAAAAATCGTGATGCTTTTCTCATGGATAAAGTGGGGAGTGTTCACTGGGATCACCTGGCTGAGGTAGTGTTTGTCAGGTGTCTCCATGTTACCTTTTTTTTTTTAAGATTTTATTTATTTATTTGTCAGAGAGAGAGAGAGAGCAGCAGGCAGAGGGGGAAGCAGGCTCCCTGCCGAGCAAGGAACCCAATATGGGGCTTGATCCCAGGACTCCGGGATCATCACCTGAGCCGAAGACAGACGCCTAACCGACTGAGCCACCCAGGAGCCCCTCCATGTTACCTTTTCCCCGTTTCCACACTGTCCTCTTTGGAAGGAAGTCATTAGCACAACTCATACTCAAGGAGTGGGGAGTTATAGTCTGCCCTCTTGAGGGAGGGGAGAATACTAGATTTCAACTGATAGAATAAAATAAATATCCATTGGCCCGTACTAACACAAATAACTGAAGAAGTAAATACCAGGGGAGAGGAGACAGCTTTTCCTTAGGGTAAAATTCCAATTAATAGATGTAGAAAGAAAGAGGGAAATAGAACATGACCGTTAGGAAGGCAATCACACTAATAAATGTTGATCCACTGATGGATGCTACAGTTAGCAGGTGGGCGTGGAACATTTGAGGAGAAACAGGCTTGTATGCTCTCAAAGTATCTTCCCAAGACAAGTGCCAACTACAGTTGACCCTTGAACAACACAGGGGTTAGGGGTACCCACCTCCCTGCTCCATGCAGTCAAAAATATGTATATAACTTTTTGACTCCCCCAAACTAGACAGAATAGCCTATTCTTGACCAGAAGCCTTACTGGTAACATAACCAGTTGGTTAACACATATTTTGTATGTTATATGTATTATATACTGTATCCTTACAATAAGCTACTAAGAAAATCACAAGGAAGAGAAAGCACATTCACAGCATTTTACTGTACTTATTGAAAAAAAAAACCCCACATATAAGTGGACCCGTGCAGTTCAAACTCGTGTTGTTCAAGGGTCAACTGTATATATCAAAGGGAAGTAGAGTAACTTTATAGTGGGGAAACCCCGCAGACATCGGCTTAACCAAGTGATCAAGGTAGACATCACCAGCGGTAAGACGTTGTCAACGTCACAAATCTCTTGGTATGAGGAGCTGAGAAGGACCCAACGTCATTTCTGTGGTATTCTTGCCAAAAATGCATAACCTCGCTCTAGTCATGAGAAAACAGCAGACAAACCCAAATCGAGGGCCATTCTACTAAACACCTGACTCGTACTCTTCACAAGTGCCAAGGTCACGAGAGATGAGGAAAGACTGAGGGCCTGTCACGCATTGGGAGAGACCAAGGAGACATAACAACTCAATACAGTGTGGGGTCCTGGATAGAATCCTGGAACAGCAAAAGGGCATGAGTGGGAAAACTGGTGAAATACAAGTAAGATCTGTAGCTCAGTTAATAGTATGATACCAAGGTTAATTTCTTGGTTTTGATCATTGTACTAAGGTTATATAAGATGTTAATATCCGGGGAAGGCAGGTGAGGGGTGTATGGGAGCTCTCTGCTCTATTTTTTGCAACTTTTTTCTGTGAGTCTAAAATTAGTTCAAAATAAAGGGTTTAAAAATTTGCCGCATAAAAGATTGAGGGCAGATACCCTTCCAGGGAAGGCCTCTGATGGCAGAAACAGAAGATGTTTTCAGGGGATTTTTGAAGGGTGCTTGTCTTGGGCAGTTAAGGAAAAAAAAAGCCAAGGAAGAGGCTTGAGTGGAGCCCTTGGGTACTCAGAGATCCTGAGAACGCTCTGGCCCTCTTTGGATCTGGGGTTGGGAGACCTCCTCTCCTCAGAGTTGTCCCCACAAAGATTTGTTCAACATCGCAGCCTCAAGGGAACTGGGTTGTGTCTCCAGAGCGGACCCGGGGCCCTGTGTCACAGGTTGGGACTGCAAGCTCTGCCTTTGTCCCCTCCAGCTCGGGACTGTGAGGGGCAGCCCTCTGCACGCCCCTCTCCCTTCCTGGGATTCCCACCCTGGAGGGCGGGGTGGCGACGTGAGGCTGACGCAGTCGGGGGAAGGCTTGGCAGGCAGAGCTCGGTGCTCCAGGGGGAGGGCGGCTCAGACAGTGGTTAGCTTCGGAGTGGGGCTTAACGGAGGGAAGGGGGGAAAGGGAGGGGGGCTCTCCTTCTCAAGGGGCCCTTTCATGTTGAAATCAACCAGCGTGAATGCTGGCGGCCCAGGAGCCCAGCCGGGGGAAATGTGAGAGCCCTCTTATCTCCCCTCTTGTCACAGCGCCGTCTGCGGTTCCCAGCCGGCCAGCGAGGATGCATTAGGAGAAGTGTTGGTGGGCAGGGGAAGGGGGGTGCCCGCATTAAGACCTTGGGCCAGGCCCACTCACTTAAGGGCGCTGGGGGAAGCAGGTTTCAGATCCTCCAGGGGCTGGAGATGAGGGTGGACTGGAGGGCTCTGCATCTCGGAGCAAGAGGAAGAATGCAGGCTTGGGGGGAACAGGAAAGAAAGCCTCAGGTCCCACGTCTCTACCACATCCCCTCTCCCACTCTGGGTGTGCAGACCTGCTTACATACCTGCAGAAACAAGGAGCTCATTCCCTCTTGGGAGGGCCCTGGACTCATGGCGCCGGTTCCACCCTTGGATTCAGTGCGAATTTCTGGGCAGGAAACCTTGGACATTTGACCGGGGAGGCTGTGGCCCCACCTTCTCTGGGACACTTTCGGCCCAGGAGTGACCCCTGCTGTCCAGACAACCTTGGAGGCTGAGGGCTGAGCCTGCCAGCTTCCCGTTGGGTGGCCCTTCCGGCCCCTTTCCAACCCTCCTACCCAGCGATCCTGTGTTTCTCTGAGATGGGCTGCGATGTTCTTGGTAAATCTGCTGCTGCAGGAGGGAAGTCGGGTGAGACCAACATCTGGACCGTTGGGGGCATTGTTGGCCCCCACAGCTGGAGGATTCAGCAACCCATGTCTTCACACACGCCATTTACCCACGCAAGTTCCTGGCCCCCAACCCAGCTCCCACTGCCCAGGGCCCCAGGCCTCCTCCCCACAACTGCACAGGGCCCTCAGAAAACACGGTCAGGCCAGAGCTGAGGTCGTCCCAGCAGCCTCTGCTGCCCAAGAGAGGGAAGGGCATAGAGGCCATGGAGCTCTGGGGAGGTATAGCTACCTGGAAAGCAGGACGAGGTGAAGGCAAGAGCGTGAGGAGGCCCCGGAGACAGCTTGGTGCAGGGAGAGGCGTGGGACTGTGGGCCTCTGGGTCCTGCCCCAGTTCTGCCAGGACCTGCTGGGTGACCTTCTGTCAGTCTGCTTCTCTGTCTTTGCAAGCGCCAAAAGGGAAGAATCCCTGAGCACATCACTGAAAATTGCCCCCTAGCCCTGTCGTGGTTTTATTCCTTGCATTTTT
>NC_058419.1:71900377-71940365 GCF_002201575.2 Neomonachus schauinslandi | reverse complement strand
TTATTCCTTGCATTTTTCTCCTTCACGGCATGTGTCACCATCTGAGATCCTCTTTCGCCTACCCTAGGACACCATCTCCATGAGGGCAGGGGACTTGTCTCCATCATCACTGGAGCCCAAGCTCCACAAGAGACAGGGTGGTCTCTCCAGCCTGCCCAGCGCCGGGCGCTCTCATTCCATTTGTGCCAAATGAGATTCTGGGCTCCAGCCAGGGAGGGAGGAACCCTGATGGGGGTGGCAGGTGCCTAACAAAGGCGAATTTTCTCCTGGAGCTGTGTAGGAGCGGACCTCAGGGTGGGCCCAAGGTGTGGAAGGTTAGACTGAGGCCCCAGGGAAAAGGGCACGGGCCTGGCTGTTGGGTCCCAAGACCCACTCAAGGCTCGATCTAACTCAGCCTGGGGGCAGGCCCTGGAAGGCAGGGACTGGGATTGATTGCTCCAGGTGTCCTAAGAACAAAGATCGGGACATGGCAGGGCAAAGGGACTCAGGCACTGTTTGCAGGTTGGAGACAATTAATTGCTCACCTTTTTGCACCCACCTTTCTGCCTCTCGGCTTTGCCCCAGGGACTTCCTGACACCTTTCCAAGTGGGCCCTGACATCCCCCACAGGCTGCCTGTTCTTTATGCATCACCCCATTGCGCCCCCACAACAATGGGCTAGGTATTATATTATTATCCTCATTCTACAAATGAGGAGATGGAGAGTCGGAGAGGCTCAATGACTTGCCCAAGGCCACACAGACAAGAAAGTACAGAGCCAGGATTTGAGCCAGGTCTGTGTTCTTCTTTTTACCCTGCCGCCTTCTGTAAAATGTGTTCAGGGCTCCAACTCAAATTGCCCAAAACACATGGGTTCTAGCCTCCGAAGTTTCCATACATTTTTGCTATCTCATCGCATCCTTGCTCTCTCACCCTGTGAGATGAGCGAGGCAGGCACCATTGCCCCATTTCACAGTCTGGAGAGGGGCCTCTAGTCACCCAGCCAATACATGGCATCACTGGGACCTGAGTCCAAGTCATTCCCATGATAATCATGAGTCTTACCCTTTGCCTTTGGCCAGTCTGGCCTGAAGCTCTTGGCCCACTTCCTGGCCCAGGGCTCCTGCCCTCCCAGCCTGCAATCAACATCACCAACACCACGAGCACCCAAGGGACCTGGCCCTGCACAGGGATTGCTCTTTTTAGCCCATACACAAGGGTCTTTCAGAGGCTTTTGCTGGACCTCCAGTGAGGAGGCAGGTGACAGTGGGAAGGTGGGCAGGCTGCCATGCGTTGGGCAGAGAAGGCAAACTTTGGGGTTCCACAGAGTATCTATAAAGTTTGCTGGGCAGAGTAACCCACATCTGAGTGCATGTGAAGTCTCTGCTGGAGCTCCCTCCGCAGAGCTGATGGGCCCAGGGCATATGGACGGCAGCACAAAAGGCCTAAAAAGAGAACAGAAGGGCAGGATTAGAGAGGAGGGGTGTTCAGGGAAATTCTGGGTAGGAAATCACTAGAAAAGCTTTCAAAGGAAAGGACGAAGCCCTTGGCTTTGTGTATCAGGAGTGGCTCAGAGGACGCAGGCAATGGGAGGTGCCAGAGCCTGGCTCAGCAGAGTGCTGGCAGACCACGGGCAACTTTTATGGACATGATCTCCCCGCCTTCTTTTCCCTTCCCTTCAAGGAAGAAGAGATGGGACTGAGTAGTCCCATTTTCCAGAGTGGGTACCAGGCTCTGAAAAGGGACCTGAGAGAGCCAGACTTGCATAGTTAGGAAGTGGGCAGATCTGGGCTGCGAACCAGGTCAATCTGGTTTCAGAGCGCGTGCTCCAAAATGCTCCAAAGGAGAAAAGGGAGAAAATGCCCTTGCATGGTGGCAGCTGACAGATCCCCTGAGCCCAGAGTTATGCACCTGGGGCTGGTGTAGCTCGGCCCTTGAGACATCCTGGACAGCTGTAGCCCCTTCCTTGAGACACTTTAGGCTGCAAGGTAGGTGGAGGACATCAATCCAAACCCCTGCCTCCAACCCTCTTATGCTTAGGTCCTGTCTGCAACATTCATGATCAGTGTCATTTCACTAGGCAGAAATAGGAGACGGCATTCCAGGCCAAGTGCACAGCCTGGGCAAAGGCATGGGGACTGGAGAGGCCCTGGCAGGTGCAGGGCAGGTGAGACTAGGGCGGCCAGAGCAAGACCGTTGAGAGAGATGAGGAGAAAGGGGGGAAGCTGGTTGAGTCTTAGGCTGAAAAGGACCCCCAAGATTTTCTAGTCCAGATCCTCCCACTGGCTTGCACCCCTTATACAGCAGCCCTGGGCCACATGGTAAATGCCTGCTCCCCCTTCCCCCGGTCACCCTGCAGGATTTCCTGCAAGAAGTCAGAAGTGGCCTTACAGCTCATCTAGCCTGGTGCCTTCATTTGCAGATGGGGACACTGAGACCAAGAGAGGGAAAGTGACTCATGCAAGGCCACACAGCCAGCTAGTGGTAACCCGGGGGCAGGCTGTTTGTGGGCACTCAGTAAATATCCATTGAATTGAAGTTTGGAAGAGTCCAGGTAACCTGTGGTCAGAGAACTCTGTAGATACGCAGTAAGCCTCTCTCCTCCAGAGCGAGCATCCCCAGTTCCTGGGGCCCCTCCTCAATATGTAGAGCAGTGCCGAACTAGGCACCTAGTAGGAACTCAACAAACATCTGTTGAATCAACAAAGGCCGGGTTGGAAAATGGTGGGACTTTAGGATGGTCATGAGGGCACTCAGGCTAAGGGGGCCCATGGGAGCTGATCCAGCCTTGCTGCACGCACCAAGCCACGTGTCCTGGTGCAGGGCTGCAGACGCCCAAAGGAGGCACTTTTTGCTGACTTGTACTAGGACACTGTATAGGCTGGTGATGGTGCTGGGGGCCTCATAGGGCCAGAGAGAAAGTCAGTCTCCTCTGTAGGCTGCTCTCTCTCCTCCAAACAGGTATCCCTTTGGCCATGGCCCAGAACAGGAGAGATGCCTTCACCCTCCTGGACCCCAGCTATCAGTTAGCGCGCGAGCTCTCTGGGCCACCACATCCCACTGTGAACTCACACGAGTTTTCCCATCAGCTAATGCCAAATCCTTGGCTGCTCACTCTCTTGCTCACCCCCACATGGTGCACCGGCCTCTTAGGAGGTCTTTCCCCCAAACGTCCTCAGATTGTGTGTACTTAGGAGGCACTGCCCTTCTGGAATCTTGAACAGCAAGGGGGCAAGCTTTTACAGATGGGGAAACCAAGGCTTAGAGAGGTGAAATAACTCGGTCAAGGTCACCCAGCAAGGACATCCTTACTTGGATTTAAACTGAGATCTGTCTATGCCAAGGCTCATGCTTGGCCCATTGCTCCCCTGTAGGGCTCTCCCTCTGGATGCCTGATGGCAGGCCCTTGCCCATCCTGTCTGGTACAAGGTATCTGTGTCAAGTTGACATCAGAATCTCTGGCCATGTGCTATACATGCCACCTGTGTGACTCTAGGCAGGAGCTCCCACCTGGCTTCTCAGTAGGAGACAGATGGACTTTTGTCCCACCCACTGGCCCTACCACTTAGAGCTATGGCAGGACTTCCAAGAGCAGCTCCCCAGTCTGTCCACCCTCCAGCCTGCTCAGGTGGGTCTCAAAGGCTGGGGAGTGTGCTCAGGAGCCAGGCCCTGACTGTATGAATTCCTGCCTCTAGTCTGGGCAGGATTTCCCTGGGAAGGGGGAGTCTGCAAATCCCAACCCTTCCTTAGAGGGAGCGTCAGCTCTAGCTCCGTCCTAGGGTTGGCTTGGCAAGGCAGGTAGGCAGATGAGAAGAGGGTCTGCTGATGCCCTATTTCAGGAAGACCCCAGAGCCTTGTGGGGCAGGGGCTGCCTGCCTGGTGGGCTGACCTGACTCTGCCTGGGTGAGGGGGCAAGAAGGAGGCCACTCCACAGAAAATGGAACCCCCACGCACAAGTCCAGCCAGCATGCTGCTCACCTTCGTCAGGGTGGGCCAGAGGGTGCTGAAAGAAGCTCCAATTAGTTGGGGAGTCTCAACCGTTCAGGCTCTTGTTGGGGAACGAAGGGAATGAAGAATGCATGGCACAGCGAAAGATGGAGAGAGAAAGATAGTGTCAGATAGACAGAGGGGTGAGAGAATAGAGAGAGTGTAAGCCAGCGGATGAGCAAGGGAGACTATGAGAGTCAAGAGGCCTGGATTCTAGGCCCAGCTCTGTCATGTCTTGCATCATGCTCCCTGAGTGACCAGTCACTCCCTCTCTTTAGGCCTCTCAGTCCCATTTGTCAGGTTGTGGGGGGCAGGGGTAGGGCTGGCCCACCACCACCCCAGTTGCCCACCCAGCTTGACCTCAGTGGGGCCCTGGCCCTGCCACCACCCACTTCCTGCTGACCCTTCTGGAAGAATCGGGGATGAAGTCAAGACCCAGGGAGCCTTGCTAATTGGCCCGAGCATTCCTACAAGTCTTAGATGCTAACCCTATCATCGTCACCCCAAATGGGCGAAGGTGAAGGAAGGGAGAGTGAGGCGAGCAGTGTCCCACTTGTCCAGTCCCTCCTGGTGCCTTCCTCTTCCATCATCTTCCTCAATACTCGGAACTACCCTTCAAGGTGGGCCTTAGGACGCCTGAAGTGGGCACTCTTGCTAGCTCAAGGTCACATAGTCAGTAGGCGGTGGAGCTGAGATAGAACACTCAGGTGCTAGTTTTGTGTCACTGCTCCAGGGTCCTGTCATGGCCGCAGCAGGGAACCTCCCTCGCAGTTGGGCATTGTCACTCTGACTGACTGTTACCCTGTCCCACACGGGCCTGGCCACAAGGCAGGGGCTCTGGACAGGCTTATGGAAGTGAGCTAGACTGAAGGAGGTAGCCCAGAGAAGCCTTGGCAGGGGGGCGATCTGCCATGGGCGGTTGTGCCTCCCTGTTTCGGTGCCCCCTCCCCTGCCCAAAGTAGAGGTGCCTGGCATTGCCCCCGTCTTGGGATCCCGGGCAGGCCCAATTGACCCTGATGGTCCACGGGACTCTGCCGTTAGAGCTTCCATTGTCACTAGCGGGGGAGGGGGGAGAGTGAACATTGCTGCCCAGCATCCCGGAGCTGCCAACTGGGACCAGGTACAGAGCGGAGCAGGTTGCAAGCACCCAGAGTTGGAGCAAGAGAGGATGCAAGAGGCAGAAAGACAGACCCGGAGAGAGAGGGAAAAGAGGAAGCAAAGAAAAGTAGAGACAGACCAGAGCCAGGGAGACAGTGAGAACCAGCAAGAGAGAGACTCAGAGGCAGAAAAACATGCAGAAAGACAGAGAGAGAGAAACTGGAGAGAGACCCAGAATCAGAGGGACAATGAGAGACAGAGAGGGAGGCCGCGCATAGGCCTAGAGGCAGAGAGACAGAGAAATGAAGAGGAAAACAAAGACAGAGTGAGGGAGACAGGGACAGAGACGTGGACAGAAGCAGTAGAAGGCAGAGGCCCAGAAGGGCAAAGAGAAGTGGCAGGGAGGGATGATGGCAACCCCGAGCTGGAGGCCAGGCCTGAGCCATCCCAGCTCTGTCCAGGCTGGAGAGCCAGAACAGCAGGCCCCCTCCCAGATTCCTGCTCCCTCCTCCTTACCTTTGCCTTGTGCTCCCCAGCCTTGTCCATTTGGGGCACACAGAGGACAAACAATACCATTTGTACGGCACAATGGGATAAGGCCTCACTGGGCCTTTCTGAGAGCTGAAGGGGTGAAGACCTCATCAGACTTGCAACCTGTTGGGCACAAGAGTTGGGAAGCCTTGTCCCCAAACACTGCTGGGATCCCGGCAGGGCACCAGAGCCAGTCCACAGCTGGGAGGGAAGACTCCAGAGCCTCACTTTGGTGCTTCCCCTTTCTCCTGGGGTTCTCAGTTTGCCCTGTGTTTTGGCGGCCCAGCATACCCAGTCCGCCGGCTGGGATGAGAAGCCACAGGGCAACGGGCCCAAGGCCACTGTGGGGCCCACCAGAAACCCACAGTCTGCTCCAGGTACAGCTGGCCACCCTTCTCCCGTCTCCTCCTATACTCATTTGTATACCCACCTCCCTCACCCTCTGCTCTGCCTTTTCTCTCACCTGACATCTGCACCATCCTGACATGCTGCCTCCTTCCAGCCACCACCTGTCCATTGGGCCCCAGATCCCATCTCCCCCCTGCCAGCCAGGTAGACCCCAGGAAGTCAGGCCTCTGGCCAAAATTTCAAAGGCTCCATGGCTACCAGCTACCTAAGCCCAGGAAGAGGGGCCTAGGACCCGCAGGAAAGCCTCTTTCTACCATCCGAGCTCTGCTTGACTGGGCTAGTCAGGGTAAGACCTAGCTCTGCCTTGCAGGCCTGGATCCCGCAAGGGTCAGTGTGAGGGCACCTCCCTCCCAGACATCACACTTTCCACTTTTCACCCTGCAACCTTGAAGCCCTCATGGTCTGCGTCTTCTCCTCTGGGTCCTGCAAGGCAAGGGCAGTGCGCACTCAGCCACCAGCCACCAGCCCTGCCCTGTGTCAGATGTTTAAGGTGATGGGACCCCAGAGCTCCATAGGACATAGGGGATTGAGCTTTCAGGCTCCAGGCTAAAGGGCTCAAGTGTGTGTGTGTGTGTGTGTGTGTGTGTGTGTGTGTGTGTGTGTCCTGCACCCTAAGAGCAGTACACTCCCAGTACACATCATGGGCTTTCAGCTGGGGTGGGGAAGAAGGGGACAGGTTCGGCTCTGAGGGCCTGGGGACCGTACTTGACCTGGGTGAGGTCGGGCACCTGGCTCAGACCCAGAAGAAAGAATTCTCTCTCTCAGCGGGAATGTCTGCCTGGGGGTGGTGGGATGAGAGGAGAAGTCCAAAGCCCATTTACTCGCTGCCTACAGGGACAGAGAGACCAGGCCATTCTTGGTGGCATGGGAGAAGGACAGGTGTCTCTCCACCACCGCCCGCCCGCCATGCCCTCTGCCCTGCAGAAGCTGGTGTGGTTGATGGTTGATGGTTGGGTTGCTCAGGGGCAGCATGGAAGGGAGACAGCTCCCAGTGGGTACCCAGGAGCCTGGCAGTGATTCTCTGGCCATACTTTCAGCCTTTTTCCAGACCACAGTTAGGCCCTTAGCTGGCATCTGAGGCCCCACGCAGCCAGGTCACCCCGCCTAAGGGGAAACACTATTTCCATGCTCTCTACCCATTACATTCTTGGAAATGCCGAGGCTCAGTCGGTGAGAATGTCAGGGTCAGATCTTCCTCAGCAGAGGCCCCAAGTGACCAAAACCTGTTCCTAAAGAAGCCTTGCCAGCAGTGGAAAGAACCCCTTAATCCCACCCCGGGGCTCACTTGGCATGGCTGCCTCAAGGATTGAGCTTTGTCTTTGTAGTCCGTGTGCCCGCAGGGCTGTCTGGCCAGCACCTGCCACACAGCCAACCCTTCTATTTCTCTAGAAGAGGCAGCATAATGTTGAAAACAGAACATTCACGTTTGTGACCCTTGGGTTTAAACCTAAGTAAGACCGGCCATCTCCTAGCCGTGTGACATTAAGCGAGTCCTTGAACTTCTCTCAGCCTCTACTTTCTCATCAGCCAAAATGAGGGTAAATGTCTAGTGCCTGTCTGCCTTACCTACCTCACAAGCCCTAGTTGGGGGGGGGGGCGGTCATTTACTTAGCCATTAAAAAAAAAAAAAGATTTATCAAGTACCTACCATGTACCAGACACTCTTCTGGGGCCTCAGGGTGCTACCATGAGGACGGGGGAGAGAAATTCTTTGCCTTTGAAGAGCATCCTTTCTTGAGGCGGAATAGTCAATAAACAAACAGCTCATAGAACATCAAGTGGTTGTAAGTACCGGAAAGATGAAGCCAAACGAGGGGGCGGAGGGCGAGGGCAGCGGGGCCCTGGCTCTGTCTTCCCCATCTTCCTGCCCTGCAGAGTCCACGTGGGTCCTGGCTTGTGAGTGGCCCAGACGGGCAGGCAGAGCAGGGCACTGATCTGAAAACCCAGTGGCCTGGCCTATTTCTGTCCTGGGGCCCTGGCCCTGATCCAACCCAGATCCCAGTCTCCCTTGCTTCCCCAGCTTCAATTCATGAGCTGGGCAGAAAGCCGGCTCTGCATTCCCTCCCGCCAGTCTCCTCAGCCACCTCCCAGCGGTCAGCCTGGGCAACCGCTCAGGCCTGCCCTCCCCGCCCCCCCACATATGTGCTCGCCCTCCCCACCCTCATCTCCTACTCTGGGTACGAGTGGGGCTGCCGCTGTCCTCCGCCCAGCAAGCTAAAAGGCAGGAGCTCAGAATCAGCTGAGGCTTCACTGAAGGGGTACTAATGTCATCTCTCATCACGTGACGGGAGAGGAGGGAGGAATGAAATCAGCTGGGTTTCCCAGAGGCCCTCCAGGGCTCCAGGCCTTCCCCACCAGCCTCCTCGCCAGGGTGCCAAGGCTACTGTGGCGTGGAGGGCGGAGCATCCGCAGGGCAGCAGAGAGAGGGTGGGGCTTTCGGCAGACTGGAGGGAAGCTGAAGTGGCGGAGCAGAGGGGTTTCCTCATGAGGCCCCTGCTCGAGGGCCTCACGAGAGCCTTTCCCTCGGCAGCTGTATCCGGGAGCTAGGGGCCTAGCGACAGTTCTCGTTATCCCTTCCCAATGTGTTTGCTTTTGCTTTTATGTGTTGAGGATTTAACATTGCTGGGGCTGCTACGCACGTTGAAAATTGTTGAGAAAGAAAGGTTTTTTTCCTGTTTGCAAAAGTTAATCGAGCTTATTATAAAATTTGGGAGCTACAGAAAAGTACTAGGAAGACAAAAATACATTTCCTCCCGCCCACTACCCAGATATAATCCTTGTTCACATTTGGCTTTAATCCCTGCTGTCATTCTTCTCCGCCTCGGTCTAGAGCCCTGTGTAGTTGTACCGAGAGCTACACACACACACTTTAATATACTTAGGAACACAGATAATAATAATAGCTAGCTCTTACGGTAGGCCTGCTCGATGCTAAGCCTGGTCCTCTGTACTCTGCGTGCATTAACAGGATTATCCTCCCCAACAATCCTTAGAGGTAGGTACTGTTATTAACCCCGTGTGCCATCTGAGGAAACTGGGGGAAAGAGAGGTTGAATATCCAACCCAAGGTCATGCGTCTAGTAAGTGGCAGAGCGGGAAAATGTACCCAGACAATCTTCTTGACTTGGGCCATCTATGTGTTCAATCACAATACTAGACTGCCTTAACATGCATAAAATGATACAATATATGTCCAAAAGATCGTATGCAATGTGCATGCCCGGTTTCAGAGACAGTAATGAAATGAGCATCTGTGGTGTCACACACACCCCCAGCTTATGAAATAGAGCATCACTGTTCACGGTTTTTGTTTTTTTTTTTTTCCCTTTCTGCCTCACAAGCTACCAGACACATGTCCCTACATCACTCCAACTCTTAGATAGTATGACTCTTTAAACAGGAATGAGGATTCCTCCTCCTTGGCCTCCGAAATCCCCCTGGAATCTTGGGCCCACTGCTCTGCCCCTTTTGAGACAGGCCCCAGGACACACAGTGGCTGGCCAGCCGGGGTCGCTGGGTGGCCTGGGCAGCCCTACAGGCTCGCCTTTTCTCTTGCTGATGCCCATCAGCCTATCCTCTGGCAGATGGGAGAGAACAGGAAGAAGAGATAAGGGGGAGAGGGGAAGGACAAGGGAGGGAGGGAGGAGGTGCGAGGTGCACACTCACTGAGCTACCGACGTGGGTCCTGGGACCCAGACTTTGGGGCCTGAAGGGTTCTGGGAGAGCACAGGTGGGTTGTCCTCTCCAACTCAACTGTACGGCCCAATGTGGGGGGCTATGTCCTGCAAACGGGAGAGGTCGGTACAAAGCATTTCCATTGCAGGGGCGCGTGGGTGGCTCAGTGGGTTAAGCGTCTGCCTTCGGCTCAGGTCATGATCCCAGGGTCCTGGGATTGAGCCCTGCGTTGGGGTCCCTGCTCAGTGGGGAATTTGCTTCTCCCTCTCCCTCTGCTGCTCCCCCTGCTTGGGCTCTCTCTCTCTCTCTCTGTGTCAAATGAATAAATAAAATCTTAAAAAAAAAAAAAACAGAAACAAAACACTTCCATTCCAATGGGCTCGGAGGCATTCATTCAACACATTTTCTGGACATCTACTACATGCTAAGCACAGTGCTGTGTTCTGGGACACGGTGGATGAGGAGACGACCACCATTCCTGCTCTCATGGGGGGTTTCACCTATCATCTATCTATCTATCTATCTATCTATCTATCTATCTATCTATCTATCTATCTATCTAGATGACCACCATTCCTCCATCTCATGGGAGGACAGACATTCAATGACTACCGCCCAAATAATGATGTGATTCTGGTTGACGTGAATACTCTGAAGCGGATATGTGAGCTGCTAGAAGGGCATATGACAGAGGTTCCTGCTAGCCTGGGGTCAGGCCTGGGGAAGGGGAGCCCTTAAGAACTTGGCCTGCATCCTCTACTGCAGGTGGAAGAAGGTGGGGATGGAAAGGGCAGGCAAGGCTCGGGCTCCTGTCCACTTGAAGTCCTTCCAAAGGCCCAGAATCCACTGGCTGGTGGGTGGCCTTTGGCCTGGACCCAGCTGAATTGGGTAGCCTTTCCCCCTTCTTCCTTCTCCTACAGTCACTCCCAGGGGAAGGCTTGACCCATCTCCTTTGTCTAGTCCTACACTTAGTGGCAGACACTCCGAATGAGCATGCTGGGCAGCCTCCGGGGCAAGTCACCCCAGTCGAGTGCCTCTCTGATGGTTAGGCATCCGAGTGCCAGGACTTGTCCACATCCGAGCTCTCCTGCTGGTCCAGCCCAGGTGGCCTTGAACCTCAGTGGCAGCTTCTGCCCTTCCTGCGGTCCTCCCCTCCCCATTCTGCACCCACACAAGGGCCCAGACCCTTCCCTCTGTTTCAGGAGACACTGGGGAAAAGAGAGGCTGAAAGGCCAGGCATCCAGAGCCCAGTCTGACTCACCTCGGGGGCCCCAGGTGGCAGAAAAGGGCCTCTCCCCCTCCTCTTGCCCATCCACTCATCCTTCACGGAAAGTGCCTGAGCCACAGGGTATCGTGGTTAAAAACACAAGCTCCTGTGCCAGATGGGCCAGGGTTTGAATCCCGGTTGTGCCAGTTAGTAGTCGTGTAGCCCTGGGCCAGTTACCTAACCATAGGCTTTCTCGTCCCCCCTGTAAAAATGGGGATGACGGTGGCAGTACCTATATCGTGGAGTGGTCACAAAGACTCAGTGCATACACATGCTTGCAAAGTGCTTAGAGTAGCACTTGGCACTAAATAGAAGATGTAGAGATTAGCTCTTTATAGCTTTGCTGTCTCCCGGGGCCTGGGGCAAAAGGCAAGTGTTGGTCTGAGCCCTGCCTTGGACATCCCCAAGCAAACCTATTGCCCAGAGTATGGAGGCTTGAGAACAGTTGGTTTCTTCGTTCTGTCAGAGATTCATAGACTCTGCACCTGTCCTGGCTGGAAAAACCCTCAGAGACCATCCAGGTCAGCCACTCCCCCCTCCCCAGCAGACGAAACACTAAGGTCCAGGGAGGGGGCCCAGAGGGCATGGCAATGTCGTACAGAGAGTGAGGGATGGAGAAGGGGCTGTGACCTTGGCCTTTTAGTCACAGCATTGGTCTAGGTCGGTCACTCAGCATTCTCAAGCTTGGATTCAAGTCTGGGCTTTGGCACTTGATGGCACTTGGCTGCGGGACCTCAAGCAAGGAACTTAACTCATGCGAGCTTCAGGTTCCCGGTCTGTAAAATGCGAAGGATCATATCTACCTCGTAGGGTTGTTGAGAGCATGAACTAGAATAATGCATGGAAAGTGCTCGACGTGGGGCCTGGCACAAAGTAACACACGTTAGCTGTCATTCTTAAGCCAAAGATCTTTCACTGCCCCGGGAGGCTGGTGCTGGTGCTCAGGTGGCACTCACTGAGCAGGCCAGGCCAACCCCAGGGGCTCACCAACTGACTCTGTGCCCATTTGGCTGGCCTATCAATTCTTCCCCTCTGGGCTCAGGCCCTCTGTGCCTGCTGTGAAGGCAGCCCTGGCTGGCTTAAACTGGAAATGACCCGTCAGGGGCCTGGCTGGATTAGACGCATTCAGGCTTAAGGACAAAGGAGATGCCAGGTGGCGGTGTGAAGGTATCACCCATACTCCCTGCCCTGGGGGGAGAACAAGACTTCCTCTGTCTTCTCCCTCAGGCTAAGCCAGACAGGAGACCCAGCTTCCTTGGAGGCCATCTCTTGGGTCGCTTTGAGCCAGGGTTTTTCCCTTCAGAAGCCAGCCCGCAGGCCAGGTGGAGCTGGGACCATTTGACAAAAGGGCTGTCACAGAATGTCCGTTCCAGCATTTCTCTGGAATCCTCATGTGGAGAGCTTTGAGGACACTCGTGCCAAGGCTCCAGCCAGCCTGGACTCCGCTTGGTGGAGCAGGACTGGGTCTGGGGCACGGACATTGACTTGCAGCTCCCCACATGATTCTGATGCAAGCCCCTGCACCAGATGCTGCAGAAGGCACGGCACGTGATTTCAAGATGCTTCGGCCGAGGTTCCTGGCCTGAAGAGACATCCAGGCTAGCGGGGAGATAAGTAAAGAAACAACAGTAAGGAAAAGGGACATTTGCTCTGATGTGAAAGTACGTTGGCAGCATGAATGGGCTTTACCTGGGTTGTTTCGCAGAGGAGGTAGCATTTGAACTCGGATCATCCATGTAGACAACATTCAGAAACTGTGTGTTGGGCCCCTGCTATGTACTAGGGACAATTCCAGGTGTTGGAGATACGGCAGTGACCAAGAGGAAGTCCACACCCTCCTGGAGCTTAATTCCAGTAAGAATGTCCTGTGAAGGGCCAGTGAAGTGGGGGAGCGGGGGTGGGGAGAAGGCATTCCAGGGAGACGGACCATCACAAGCAAATGGGCGCGGAAGAAGAGGGCTTGTTTTAACACTGCTGTTTGATGTGGCCCAAGCTCTGGCATCAAAAGCACAAGTGGCAAGATAAGAGAAACGAAATCTGGGCAGGGCACAGATGATGAGAGTGGGTGCACAAAAGCCCAATCAAGGAGCAGGAGTTTATCCTGAGGACAACAGGAGCGGTGTCAATGTTGTGAGCAGAGGAATGACTCGCTCCGATTTGGGTTTAGAATGATGACTCTGGGGTCCCTGTGGAAGAAGCTGGACCACTGGCCCATCCTAGGTGGATCTTGCTCCTGACCCCACCTCAGTCAAAATCCTGAAGTGTTGATTTCCTCTTGAGGGAGGGCCTTCATGAGGCAAGGGTTGGAGGCAACAGTACGCAGCAGACACTGAGGGCTTCATAACTAGTAGGTCTTGTTGACTTTTGGGAAGCCCCTGAGAACCTAATAAACACCCTTGACTGCCTCCCCAGAATAACCCACCAAGCTGCCCACTCTTTCATAGAAGATAAGGGGTTTAGGGAACCTTTAATAACAGTACCACATAGTCACGAGTCTGGCTCCAGCTGCCCTCACGGGAACAACGTTGGGGAACAGGGTGGTCTTTGCTCCCCACTCTGCTTACCCCTTCCTAGGATCTGCACATTGGGAAAGGGGCAGTTTGGGAAGAGAAGTTCAAGGAGGCTTGGGGAGAGTCAGGACAAGGGGAGAGATTCTGTTGCCATTTTGTTTTTTGTTTTTTTTTTTAAGATTTTATTTATTTACTTGAGAGAGAGAATGAGACAGAGAGAGAGAGCACGAGATGGGGGAGGGTCAGAGGGAGAAGCAGGCTCCCCGCCGAGCAGGGAGCCCGATGTGGGACTCGATCCCGGGACTCCAGGATCATGACCTGAGCCGAAGGCAGTCGCTTAACCAACTGAGCCACCCAGGCGCCCTCTGTTGCCATTTTGAACCCGTTTGGCTCCTCCACGCTTTCCTCTCCCTCCAAAAGGCAGATTCTGGGTGGGTGAGGCTAGAGAGGCTACTGGTTCTATTTTTTCTTTTTTTCAATTTTTTTATTATGTTCAATTAACCCAGATATAGTACATCATTAGTTTTTGATGTAGTGTTCAACAATTCATTAGTTGTGTATAACACCCAGTGCTCATCACCCCACGTGCCCTCCTTAATGCCCATCACCCGGTTACCCCATCCCCCCACCCCCCTCCCTTCTGTAACCCTCAGTTTGTTTCCCGGAGTCCAGAGTCTCTCATGGTTTGTCTCCCTCTCTGATTTCTTCCCCTTCAGTTTTCTCTCCCTTCCCCTGCGGTCCTCCGTGCTTTTGCTTATGTTCCACATATGAGTGAAACCATATGATAATTGTCTTTCTCCGCTTGACTTATTTCACTCAGCATAATCCCCTCCAGTTCCATCCACGTCGATGCAAATGGTGGGTATTCATTCTTTCTGATGGCCGAGTAATATTCCATTGTAGATATGAACCACATCTCTATCCATTCGTCTGTTGAAGGGCATCTCGGCTCCTTCCACAGTTTGGCTATTGTGGACATTGCTGCTATGAGCATTGGGGTGCAGGTGCCCCTTCTTTGCACTGTGTTTGTATTTTGGGGGTAAATACCTAGTAGTGCAATTGCTGGGTCATAGGGTAGCTCTATTTTTAACTTTTTGAGGAACCTCCATACTGTTTTCCAGAGTGGCTGCACCAGCTTGCATTCCCACCGACGGGGTAAGAGGGTTCCCCTTTCTCCACATCCTCGCCAACACTTGTTGTTTCCTATCTTGTTAATTTTAGCCATTCTGACTGGTGTAAGGTGCTATCTCATTGTGGTTTGGATTTGTATTTCCCTGATGGCTAGTGATGTTGAACATTTTTCCATGTGTCTGTTGACCATTTGTATGTCTTCTTTGGAGAAGTGTCTGTTCATGTCTTCTGCCCATTTCTTGACTGGATTATTTGTTTTTTGGGTGTTGAGTTGAGGCTACTGGTTTTAGACCGGCTTGGGCCCGGACTATGGGGGGAGTAGGAGTTAGGAAACAGCAAGGAACACTGGCTATTAAATAGCCACTCAGTCAGGCACGGGCTGGGGCCTCCATAGCCAGCTTCTCCTTCACTCCACACATAAGACTGCATGTATCAGAGGAGACAGAAGCCCCACTTGCAGATGAGGAAGCAGGCTCAGAGGGGGGAAAACAAGCCCAAGGCCCCTCAGCCCAGAATGGGTGAGTAGTGAATGGAACCCCAGCCTGCCTCACCCAGGTGCCTTAGTCTCTCCCCCCCACCACCTTGCCTCAAGGGAAGGCCCGGCTCCCAGGCCGGCTGGGCTCAGCCTTGTCCCGCTGGTGGGCATCCGTGAGTGAGGGGCCTCCGACACCCAGGCCTGAGAGTCCCCCCCCTGCCCTATTCAGGTCTCAGGCTAGCTGAGCTGCGTTGGGAATAGCAGCCACCCATCCGGAGGGGGTGTGGAGCCGCAGCTGAGTTTATTAAGAGCAAAAGATGACTCCAGCTGCACAGGAAACTCAGTAACCCTGATTATGTGTTTATTCTTTCCCTTCCTTCCCTCCCACCTCCTTCTCCTCTTTCTTCCTGCCTCCTCCCTATCTGTCTTCCTACCTTCTATCTTTTCTCACAACTTCGTACTCTGAATTGCCCTCCACCCTCATCTCCTCTTCTCCCATCACCAGCTCCAGGCCAGCCAGCTCGCTCTAGAAGGCCCTTGTCCTCCACCTCTAAAGTCGGGGATAGGTGAGTAGCACATAGAGGCCCGAGCCTCCTCCCTCTGGTAGGGAGCCACAGGCTAGAGGCGGCCCTAGAGATCAGCTTGTCCAACCCCCCTCTCCCTTTTTTATGGGTGGGGAGACCGAGCCCAGAAAGAAGGGAGGACTGTGCTCGACAGTTATCCAGAGCCAGAAGTAGAATTGCAGGTGGCCGAAGCACGCTTTCAGGGGGCATCGGTGGGTGACATGATAGCATGGGTGCTGGAGGAGGTGCCAGGAACTTGGAGCCCCTGGGGCCACGCCTCCACCAGGGAAGTTCAGGACAGGCTGACACCCAGCCAACTCTTCCTATTGGTCTAGAATCCTAGGGCTACAGGCTATCTGAGGCCACAGGACCCACTAAGGTCATCTAGCCCAATCCCTTGTGACTCAGAGAGGGACACAGAGGAACTGCCAGGAAGGTCTTTCATCCTGAGCCACGGAGCCCCATGGCAGGCCTGGAAATGCTCCAGTGGGGATGTGCTAGGAGGAAGAGGAAGGATCCATGTTTGGCAAGAAAGTACTTCCTGCCAGCAGGCTTGGTGGGCAAATGGAAATGGGTGAACAAAAGTGGCTAGAACATCTCTTTCCTCAGAGATCTCTCAGAAAGAGGGGAGCCCTGCCCGGGCCCCTCAAGATCCTTGTCCCTCGGTAGCCGAGTCATGTGTGGCACGGGGGTATGACACCTCCTTTGGGGAGGAGCCTGGGGATGGAGGTGGCAGGAGGAAAAGGGGCCTTTGCTCAGCTCGAAACAAAATCTCCATTAACCCAACCTGACACATTGGTATTAGCTTTTCCTACGCTAAATTACGCAAGGATAAACTTGGGGCTGGGAGAGAAACCACACCGATTAGCGTCAGCTCCAGACCCACCACACCATGACCAGGGGCAGGGACAAGCATTTGCAAGGTGGTTCTTTTCCTCCTTATTTCTTCCTCAGAGTTTTTCTTCCCCTGTCTTCCTGCAGAGTGCCAAGAACACAGAATGGACTTGCCACATTCTCCACTGAGCCAACACGAACCCTCTGCAAGCTTCAAAGTGGGGTGGCAGGAGCAGGGAGCCTTCCCGAAGGTCTCGGGGTTGGAGTGACTAGAAGAACAGGGAGGAAAAGAGGATATCATCATTCAAGACATCAGTGGGGAATAAAATTATATAGGAGCTTTAATAAAACTAGCTGGATCTCACTGTGTTACCAGAGTACGTCCCTTATCACTGGTCTCTGAGCCCCGGCCTCTCTGACGGGCTACACGGACAAGGCGTGGTGAAGGACTAGGAGCTGCAGCTGGAGTTCTGCTCTCAGGATGGGGGCATGGGACCAGCATGCCCCAGGCACTGCCTAAGGGCCAGGAACTTTGCCAGGCACTTCGCTCCACTTCTCTCATCGAAACTTCACAGTCCCGCTCGGCAGTCGGGATTATTCGCCTCGTCTCACAGATGAGGAAACTGCAGTTCAGAGAGGTTGAACAACATGCCAAAGGCCACACAGCTGAGAAATGGAAGAGACCAAATTGAACCCGGGTCTTTTGGACCCACTTCCCCAGGCTTCTGCCACAGCCCATGGCATCTGACAAGTGTCCTTGGAAGGGAATTGATGAGAAGCAAGAAGCAATAGAAGAATCCCTTTCTTTTCATGGATCACTGATCAGTTCTGTGGACCGCAGTTTGAATGATACAGCTCCTCAGTCCTCACCCCATCTGTTCATGTGCTGACCCATCTCAGTCCCCGGGAAACATGCCCTCTCTCTGTTGGCGGATGTAAGGGCAGGTGAGAGCAGACTTCAGTCTGTCCGTAGCCCATGGCCCAGGAAGGAACAAGCCTCTGACTCAGACACAGGAGCACGTTCGAAGTGCAGACACAGCCTCGTGGTTCAGGCAGCCTGGTTCAGATGTTAATCCTAGCTTACTGAGGTATTGGTGGTGAGACCTCCGGCAAGTCACTTCTTTCCCCTATCTATTCATTTCCCATCTTATAAAACTGGGGTAATCCCAGCACCCACCCCATGGGATAGTTGTGAGGATGACATGGGTTAACGCCTGTGAGGTACTTAGAACAGGGTCTGGCACACGGGAAGTGCCATGTAGATGTTATCATGAAACGATCATTGAATCGCATCATGATTCAGTCCATCGCCACCAACAACAAAATGGCCCAGCAGGAAGCCTCAGGAGACCTATTGTAATGACTCAGTGAGAATTAGGATTGCCTGATAGCAGGGTTGGGGTGCCTGCTCTAATGATTCAACATGAAGTGCTATCGCTCTGGGCAGTCCTTGCAAGATCTACTTTTACCGGTTCCCTCAGAAGAGTCGGGAACTATCAGGGGGAGCCATATGAAATTGCCAATGCTTGACCATTGTTGCCCTGGAAAAATGACAATTTCATATGGTTTAACCTAATAGCAGAGTTCATTTTGTGGTGGGTAAGGGTTGGTTCAACCCCCACTCATTTCTTATGTCCTCAGCTGACGGAGGTTGCTAAGCGTATTTGACCCATTTCCATAGAGTAAATAGTTGGTTTCCAGTCGGTGCTTCTAAAGGACTTAAAAACTGTACTTCCTTGAGAAGTTGAAACATTTTTCCTGAATCCAATTTTGCACTATTAGAGCCCTTGATATTTAAAGCCAAGAGGGACTTTAGAGGGGGGGGAAAAAAACTTATTTTCAGATGTCTGAAGATGAGTTCTGAGTAATCAAGGATATCGATGGCATTGCTAAAGGAGCTGGGAGGTAGGGGTCATTGGAGACGGTGTCTGTGACCCTGGGACACTGCCACATCTTATGTAAACTAAATAGAGGGGAAGGCAACAGGGCCTCTGCCATATCTGCTCCTTGGTGGCCCCCAGACTTATGGAAAATGGCGCAAGGAGGAAGCATGTGTGCATGTGGGGGGTGTGTCATCCTCTTTCATCTCTACCTCGTTGTTCGTTCCGGTGATGTCCATGGCACCTTATGGATCCTCCGAATCTCTTTCTCCTCTGGAAGCTCCATGAAGCCAAGGACCACGTCTGTCTTGGTCTTTGAATCCTGAACATTTCGCACATTGCTAGGCACAAAGTAAGCCCTCAGCAAATGTTTTCCAAATGAAGTCATTAATAAACGAATGAAGCAGGTGGGTTCTGCCTGGCCCAGCCATCATAGTTTCCAGGAGGAATCAATGAGGTCCTATGAAAATCCTTTCCAAGAACTTGAAAGCGCCACATGAATGCCTGGGGATGTCATGGGTGTTGTCCAGGATTATGTCAAGACCCCCACAAGCAGTCAGAGCCTGAGTTCTCCAAATGATAAAAGCCAAGAAAGAAGAGGAGGCTGAAGGGGCAGGACATGGCTGCCTTGGAGTGCAAAAAAAAAAAAAAAAAAAAGGTCAGTATGGGTCAGTAGCTGCACTGAGGGGTGATGAAAAAGTAGAAAAGCAGGGTGCATCTGCAGCGAGAAGGATTTAGATCAGACCTTCCATACACTGTGGGGAGGTGAGGCAGAGTGTGGATGTCCTTCTCTGGACATCTTGAAAAACAGAAGGCCTCCCCTCCGCACATACCAACACAACCACTTACAGGCGGTGGTTCTTCACCACAGGCAAGGCAGAAGGCCGAGCAAGCAGGCCTCAAGGAGGCTTCCCTGGGGGAGCTGCAGGGACAACTGAGCTGGACTGGGCCAGGGCCGGGGCCCAGATGGCAGTCCCTGCTCACAGTCTGGAGACGGGCAAGGCAGTGGTGAAGGCAGAGGTGGGGAGGCGGCTGCCACAGCCCTGGAACTGGACTGTGGTTTGGGCTAATCCCTTCCCCTCCCTGGGCCTCAGTTTCCCCATCTGTAGCCGGGGTGGGGGATCAGTAGCAGACCGCATGGTCTCTACAGTTCACTTCAGTTCTTAAAGTCTGGAATTCTGTCTGGAGGCTGGGCCGAGCTGACATAACTTCAGAAGGATGTAGACGGCCATAAAAGTGGTGGGATCCCTGGAGATGGAGAATCCTGCAGGGAAGACCCCTCCCCCCGCTCTCCACCTCCTGCCCTTTTAACTGCTGCAACCACCACCCTCCCCTGCTCTCCTGGGTTTTTCCTCCCCATACCCCCGCAGCTCTGTCTGGAGGCCCCATTCTCTGACCAGCTTTGTTTGCTTTTAATAAAGTTAATCGCACTCCTAATTTGTATGTAATGAAAAGATAAAAGGGAGACATGGGGGTAAACCTTCCACTGGAGTGGGAGCAGTCCAGTTCCAGGGCTGTGGCAGCCGCCTCCCCACCTCTGCCTTCACCACCGCCTTGCCCGTCTCCAGACTGTGAGCAGGGACTGCCATCTGGGCCCCGGCCCTGGCCCAGTCCAGCCCAGTTGTCCCTGCAGCTCCCCCAGGGAAGCTTCCTTGAGGCCTGCTTGCTCTGCCTTCCGCCTTGCCTGTGGTGGAGAACCAAGATCCCCACTCCCTCCCCCACCTAAGCCCCCATGAACCCCAGAGTCCGGCTTTGTCATACTCCCCGTACCCCAGAGCCGGTCGGCTCCAGGGGTAGGCACACAGCAAGTGGCAGCAAAACTTAGATCAGCCATTCTTGACCATGTGCCTACCTGGTCTCTGGGAATGCCTCGGATTCCTTCATGAGAACAGAGGGGGATATATGTGCAGGGGGTGGTGACTGGATTCGATTCAACTGTGGGTCTACACTTCTCTCTTATTCCCTGATGCACCTTCTCCTTCACCAGCCCCACTCAGCCGGTTGGTCATCTCGGGCCTTGGTTCTCATCCCAGCTCCGCCACCAGCCTTAGGGCCATTTATTTTTTCCACCTCCCTGGGCCTCAGCCTGGCCATCTCTCCATCCATCGCCAAGGCAGGTAAAGAGTTCAGTGTCCGGGGACTGTGGATGGAGACGTAGCTAATTGTATGAGGGGTGGTATGTAGGTCCCAGCATGCTGGAGAGGCCTGGGGGACTGCAACAGAGTTCCCAGCTCCTGGGGCAATTTCCTCAGGACCCACCCCCACCCCCAGAGTCAGTTCCATGGGAATCTATCCCCTGCAGTGGTGGTTTGTGGCAGATGGGGAGGGAACCCTAGACTCCTCATGAGGACTGCTTAGTGACACAATCCAGTGAGAACTGTGACAAGGGGTAGAGGCAGCGGGGCTCAACTCCATCTCCAGCCCTTGTCTCAGGCACCTCTGTCCCAGGCCCTTGACTGTCTACAGCAGAGGGACAGAAGTAAAGCCGGGGGTGGGCTGGGGGTGTGTGGGCGGGGCTGGGGATGGCTTAATGCACTAGGAAGTGGTGAGGTTGCAGAGCAAGCAGCCCTTCCAGTGCCCTCCCAGGGCCAGGTCAGGCAGGGCACAGGCTGGGCTTCAGACCCAGATGGGGGTATGGAGAGAGCAGCTCCACTGGAGGAGGGCTCCCAGCATGGCACGCCTGAGCAGCAATCTGGAAGCTATTGGGCTTGTGCGTTTCTGCGATCCAACGTGAATGCCATGCCCAGTTCATTTCCTCTAAGGAAACACAACCTCAGGGGATAATTAGAGCTTCTTTGTGTATACAATCCCATATTGTTTATCCAACACAAATTAAAAAACGTGGGCCCTGAGAACATGGAGCGAGAGATAAAGGAGACTTCTTCCTCCTTCTCCTCCTCCTCCTCCCTCCCAGCTGGATCTCATTACCCTGCCCAGCCACACCAGGCCAAGCCCCAGCCCCTGCCTCGCCCCCCTACCCTGCTGGCTCCAGCTCCTCACACAGCCTTTGTGCGCCCCCAGACCCGGACCCTCAAAGCCAGGGCCTACGATCCTTCCTAGCCTTCCCCGTGTCTGTGTGCCTATTGCTCTGTTATGAGGGGTGGCTCAGGGGCAGGCTTCTCTGGCCAAAGGGTGCTTGACCAAGAGTGCCCACTTGTCCACGTGTCCCCTCAAGGACCCTCCCACTGAGGAACGTGGGAAATGCCAGCCTGAAGACATGACTCCGCACCGGGAATTTCTGGCAAGGAAGTGCTGGGTCTCTTGGCCCTGGCCTTGGCCCTAGGTCCCTTCCACTGCCCAGATGCACTCCACCCAGACAACAGGGAGCCCAGTCAGCCTGGCCCGGGGGCCCCTCCACAAAGCCCAGCCCCTCTTTCCCCAGGCCTCAGCCCAACAAAGGAGGATTCTCCACTGGGGTGGCTCAGGGCGGGAGGAAGGAGGGTTGCGGGTGGAAAATAGCTCCAGAACCCAAGGTTGGCCATCTCCATGAAAGCCCTATTATTGCTGGGGTTGCTAAACATCTTGCTCAGCATGGCCAATTCAGCTCCCCTCACTTCCCTGTCTCCCCCTAGGAATAGCTCCACATTCCAACACTGCACAGCCAGCCTTTCTCAACCATGGGAGGCGGAATGGGAGGTGCATGGGCAGGGAGGGGCTGAGGCGGATGGAGGGCTGCAGAGGGAGAGCTCACCTTCCCCAAGCCTCGCAGGCTGAGAGGGCAAAGATGGCGCAGCCCCGGCTCTGACCTCCCATTTCTCTCGTGTCACCCCCTGCTTCCCAGAGGGACCTAGTGCAGGGGAGCGGGGGGGGGGGGGGTGCCTGGGCTTTCCTCGGGGCTGGGAAGGTGTCTCTCCAATCTACTGACTGCTAAGCAGTATGGCTTCTCCGTGTCCCAGGGCCCAAGGCTGCCAAGGACAGGCTACTCTGTTCTGTGCCCCTGACCTACCCCACCTCAGTCACTAAGAAGGCAAGAAGGCTGGGAGAAGGAATTGGATTCTCTACTGAGGGCCAGGCCCTCCCACCCTCCCTCAGGCACAGCGCAGTTTGCTGGCTGGCTGGGTGAGCAGAGAGTTTGACTTGAGGTAGAATTTTCTCTGGTTGAAGTAAAGAGGAAGTTGTGTGAGCTGAGAACACATTCCCTGTCTGGTCTGTCCTTTCAGCTCTCCTGGTATTTTTTTTTTTTCTTTTGGTTTGTCTCTGAGCTGGAAAGAACATGTGCTTGGCAGATTTTTTATTAACTCTGTAGCTCTCTCGCTCTCTCTCTCTTTCTCTCTCTCTCTCTCTCTCTCTTGCTCACTCTCTGTCTGTCTCTGTCTCTCTCCTTTTCGCTTGCTTGACAGAATTTAGATTAGACAAAACATGAGCTCATTTCTGCCTGAGAAAGGAAAAAAAAAAAAGAAAACCGCTTCTCCCCTCCCCCACCTTCTCCTCCTCTTTCCAGCCTCACCCACCTCTGCTCATGGTTGGGGAGGGGGGCTGCCTGCAGAGACAGCATCTCTAAGTCACAGCTTGGGGTGCCATTGCCTCCGTGCCGCACCAGCAATCAGCGCTGGAGGGCAGACCACAGTCTTGCTGTCTGGGATGGGGGGATAGGAGGCAAGGGGGCAATCTGGAAGAGATGCACCTATGGGCCTGAGGGGTGAATAGGCAAAGTGGGCCCTGCTGGGGTTGGCCAGGCCCCCTCTAGCATCCGCATCCAGCACCCAGGCCCCAGACCCTAATTGCACCCGGACCTCTCCTCCCTCCCGTTCCCTTTTTCTCACTCCCGTGGGTATTCCCGGACAGATGCACCACTCGCCATCACCAGGCCACCCTACTAGCTCATTACCTCTGTGCATTCACTGGGGTCCCCTCCTGAACTGCTGACCAAATCACGGGAGGCCCTTGTATCTCTCTCTCTCCATGGATACAGGCATATGGGATGGTGGCCTGGGAGGCCCATCTGAGGTTGAAAACCCAGCTTTATCACTCACTTGCCAGGGCTTACTCTAATCCTTTCCCTTCACAGAACCTCAGTTTCTTGTCTGTAAGACAGGGATAGTAAGATCTACATTATACATTTGTCCTGAGGTTTAAATAGCATTTAAATCAATTTTGGCCTCCTGAAATTGGTGAAAACAACTAGCAGAATCTCTGATACATTGCGGATACACAATAAATCTCCTCTTCTTTCTTCTCTCTCCCTCTCTGTCTCCCCCTCCTTCCCTCTGTCCCTCCCCCTCCATCTGTCTCCCTCTTTCTCCTCCTCACTCCCCCCCCCCCCCCATCATCCAACAGAAGACAGGGGTAGAAGGGCAGCAGAAAGGAATTCTGGACAGACATAAGAAAGAACTTCCTAGGGACTCCTGGGTGGCTCAGTCGGTTAAGCGTCTGCCTTCGGCTCGGGTCACGATCTCAGGGTCCTGGGATCGAGTCTCACGTCGGGCTCCCTGCTCAGCGGGGAGTCTGCTTCTCCCTCTCCCTCTGCCCTTCTCCCCTGCTCATGCTCTCTCTCTGTCTGTCAAATTAATTACTTAATTAAAAAATAAAGAACTTTCTAGGAGTGTAGGGGTTAGAACCAGAAAGAAATGCCCACTGGAATCTGTGGATTCACCTTCCAGCACAAGACTCAGGAGAGATGCCCACCCTGGAAGCAAGTAGACCTCTTGGAATCCTGCCCTGGAGAATCTGGAACAGTGAAATGACCCTGGACCGTGGTGGGACAGACCCTGGGTTTGGTCACTCACCTCTCTAACCTTGATTTCCTCATCTACACAGTGGAAGAAGTGTTCCCCTCTTCGAAAAGCTGTCATGAGGTATCTTCAGGAGCATCTGTGGGCTGCTCAGATGAGTCTCCCTTGTCGCTCCACAGCAGGAGGAAGGAAGGCCAGGTTTGGAGCCGAGGCTGCTGGGCACTTGGGGACCCTCCCAGTCATCCGGGCAGGCAATAGTCCAGCCCAGTGGGGGCTGTGGCCCAGGCTGGCGGGCCTCTCGGAGTCAGTGAATCCCCCCAACCCTTCACGGCCACCCCTCCCCAACGCCCACCGGCCCACCCGCCCACGAACTATCCCTTAGCCAAGCAGGGCAGTATTGCTCTTCTAATCTCGTTTTATAAATTAATCCCTCTCTTCCCTTAATCATTTTCATTGCCTGCCTCTGAACCCATTCCAATCCATCTACTGCTCCTGCACCTTCTCCCACTTATCATCCTTTTCTCATCCTCTGGCTGCAGAGGGGGCCTCCCAAGTGGCCCGCTGGGGCCTCCATATTCATGTCCCTGGGTGAGAGGGTGAGCCCCCCCCCATGCCCAGTGTGTCTGTCCCCCTTTACTTCTGGTTCGTGGGAGACAGGTGTGTATGGGGGGCAGTGCTGGTATCAAACACACCTGCTGCCTGGCTGCTCAGCAGCCCTTGGGAAGTCCCTCTACCTCTCCGGGCCTCAGTCTTCCTCATCTATGAAATGGAGCATCTGGCAGGGTCCTGGGAGAGAAAGCGAGGGCACATTTCAGTCACTCTCTTCACTTCAGGAGAGGAGAGTTCTCCAGAGTCGGCTCTCCCCCTAGGCCCTCTCTGCTTGTCTCCTCACCTGGGCCCTGCTCCCACAGCCCCGGAGCTCCCGGGTATGTTGGGCACATGGCTGCACGGCCCACCTCGGTCACAAACGAGAACCCCAATCCCCAAGCTGCTGTCAGCCTCCCTGGGGAAGGCTTTCCTTGCAACAAGGAAGGAAGCAAGCTAGACCTGAGAAAGCATGCCAGCAGTGGAGATGGTAGAGAGGGACCCTGAGGGGTAGGTATGTGGTAGGGCCTTCTGGCCCAAAGCTCAAAGGAAGGGACAAGAGGCTGGAAGCTTCTGTTGACCTCATCCCCTAGAGAAGGCTACCCCTCTGTTTGGCCACCTGTGCCTCAGGCAGGTAGGACAGGATTGAGGGGACTCATTCCATGTAGTGCCTGCTTCGACAGGCCTTGGAATTTTCCGGACAGCCCCGTGAGGCCAGCTGAGAGGGTCTACCTCCATTTTCCAAACAGGAAGAAGGAGGCTCACAAAGCTGAAAACACTTGCCCAACGGAGTGCCTCTGCCACGCCAGGCACTTGTGGATTCAGCAGAAGGGACCAGGGTTGACAAGTGGCGGGAGCAGTTCTGAACCCTGGCCTCTGACACCAATGCCCGTGCTTACAAGCAGCTAAGATGCTCCACAGACAAAGGAAATCAAAACCATTCTAGTCGTATGACAAAGGAGGAGGCGGACAGGGACCAAGAAGTTCCTCGGGGCCAGTCCCGGCCCCCTACGAACAGAAAAATCCCCCTGCTGTGTCGCAAGGGCAGGGATGGGACTGTTGGGGCGCGACGGGGCTGACCACATCTGTGGGAGTCAGCTAGGCTTGGTGGACTGAAACTTTCAAGCTAGCCCTTGAGGGATCCCTAGCAGTTGACCACGCTCACAAGGGAGGAAGTGGCATCCTAGAGAGAAGAACTCATCCTTGAGTAAGTGCCAGAGTGAATTCCAGCAGACCCCGTGCCTCTGGCCAGGGCGCAGCTGGAAGAGTCTGGGTTCCTCGCTCTGCTTTGCTCTTTACTGGATGTGTGGCCTTAGACAGGGACCGAATCTCTCAGAGCCTCAGTCCGTTGGTCTGAGTGCTGGGTACCTAGTTGGTGTGGGATGCTAGGTGGTTGCTAGCTTTGTTCTCGCCATCGTTATCTTCACTGCGTGGATCACCTCAAAATGGACTGGGCTGCAGGGTGCCTCCCCCCACGCAGTCCCTGCCCCATCCCCATCCTGTTCTGCCGGCCCTTGCCCCCAAGTGCTCCCACCAACTCTTCCTTCACGCCATTTCCTCCTCTGGCTCCTTCCCTGAGGCCCGCCCCCCTCTCCGCTCTGTGACAGACTGGCTTAGCTCTGGGTGGAGTCCACAGGGTCAGGCCCTAGCAAGCTCCTGGCAGACTTTAGGGCAACTAACACCCTCCCTGCCATTATGAGCCTGGGGGTAGGAGAAAAGTAGGGGGGTTGGGGCAGGAAGATCTTCTGTCCTGTTCCGGTTCAGATGGCTTTTGCCGTGTGGCCTGCACGACCTGGACTGAGCTCCGTCTCCTGCATCTGCTTTGTCCACCTCCAAGGCAGGGAGGAGGGGAGCGAGGGTTGTTTAGAGCGAGAAGGCGAAAGCAAGACCGGCCCCCACCACAGCCCACCCCGCACCTCCACCACTGACACCTGAAGGCAGCGCTGTCCGAGCAGCACGAGGTTAACCCTCCTTGGACTCTTGGCACTTCTGAGGCCTGGCCTCTCCCGGCCCCTCTCCCTGGGCCAAGGAGACTGGGAGGGGGCAGTGAGGGGGGTTGGGAGGGGGCAGGGCCAGAAGTCCAGCCTGGTTCTGATTTCCCCGGCTAAGGCCGGGAACCAGAGCCCGGTCTGTCTTCAATCCGCCCCCCGCCCCCTCGTGCAACACTTCTCTGCTTTCGGGAGCGGCTCATAACCGCAAACACATTTGCTAATGCAGCTAGCCTGCCCGCCCTGGGACAGCTGGCTGGGCCCTGTGCCTGGGGCCAGGCCAGGCAAAGGGCAGGGGGCCTGGCTGGGAAAGGGGCCTGAGGCTCCTCCTTCTCTACTAAGCCTCCTGTGTAGCCCCGGTCACTGACTCTGTGTCTCCATAGCCCCTCTCCAACATGACTCCTTCAAGAGCTGAGACGGATGTCAGAGAAACTGAGGCTACTAGAGGGAAGGGCTCCATGGCCGGCCGCATGATATCCAGCCCAAGCACGGGGCAGCTAGACATGCTTTTTGGCCAAGAAAATACCTTGTCCGGCTGGGCGACAGGGGTTTCTGGGCCCGAACCCTCCCACAGAAGGAGAGGGGCCACCTATAAGAATGGGAAATCTAGGGCCCAGGGTGGGCTGGGAGTTTATGGGTTGCCCGGCAAAGCAAAGGGCCGAAGGCCAGGACTTTTCCTCTCTGCCGCTATGAGACTTGAGTAATCAATTCCCTACTCTGAGCCTTGGTTTCTCCACCCTACTCCACAGGCTTGTGATACGGGAATGAAGAGGCAAGTGTCTCGTAGACTGTAAAGTGCTGTGTCCCTGACAATGATCATTCTGTAAGACCGTATGCTCCACGAGGGCAAGAACCAGGGCTTCCCTTCCTAGATCAAACCTACTTCTGTATCCCGTGTGACCCCAGGCCTGAGTGTCACCGTGGGGGATGGCTGCAGAGAGGGGCCTGGGGCCTGAGAGACACAAGTCGGTCCTATCTCTCATCAGCCTGAGTTTCCGCAGTCTCGGAGAACCAAGACTGAGTCCTGAGGTCCCTGAATTCTGCAGCTGGAGCTGTGACTGGAGCCCGCCCCCAACCAGACGTCAATCCCAAGGCCCCAGCCTCACTTGGTTGCCCCCGTCCACCCTCCCCACCACCTCCTTCCATCACACACCAGGCATGCAGCTCAGCTTCCCCCTGCCAAGACGCCCCCACCCCACCCCACAGCCCCTCTCCAAAGACAGGGGCCTTTCTCTGCCACGTTCCTGGAGGCTTTTCCACTTAACAGGGCCTTGAAATCCATTTGCCGCAGACTGTGAACTTCCTCTTCATGCTCCTGCCCGCTGGCCCTCTTCTGGGCTGACTCCCCCACTCCCACCCCCGCCCTGGCGTCCGCCAGCCCATGGCCCAGCAGCTGTCACCCTGATCTCCCCCTCCCCTGGCCTCTGAGGCCAAGCAGGGGGCACCTGGAGGAGGTGCTTGGGGCCCAGGAAGCAGCAGTGGCTTGGGCTAAAACGGGGAGCTGAGAGCTTGCTCCCTAGGAGTGCCCTAAGCTCTAGTTCTCCCAGCACAATAGAAAAAGGGGTCACCCCGTGCAAGACTATGAAGCTATTGGGGCTTCCCGTCCTAGACGAAACCTCCGTCCCCACGGCCTTTGTCCCTATTGCCGATGGATATACGTGACAGTGGCCTGGTAACCCTTCAGACACAGCTGGAAAGGCGGGCCGTCTGGCTTTTAGTCCTGCCTTAACCAGAATCCGTGACCTTGGGCCAGTCCGGTCCGTCCTTTGCCGTCCGATTCCCTGACCTCCACTTGTTTTCTGAATTAAACTCTGCCGCCTGCTTCCCCTGAGTGGCCAATTCCAGGTCTCTGTGCCCTTCTTCCTGGAGCTCACAAGGCTTACATGTTCTCGCCCCAAACTGAATTCCCGATTCCACAGGTGCCTCTGGAGCTGTGGAGATGGCACGCAGTTATCATCTGCCGAGCACCTACCATGGCCATATATTTCATGCCTTCTATCTCATTCTGACATTAATATGTCCACGTGACAGGCTGAGGGAACCGAAGCTCAGGAAGGAGAAGAAGTGAATGAGCCAAGGCCCCAAGGCCAGGCGGTGGTAGAGCCACAATTTAAACCTGGGTATTTAAACTCTTTTTGCTCCCCGATGTGTTCTTCCCTTGCCTGCCTTCCCATGCCCATGCCTGCACATCAACGTACTCGGCAATGGAAAGTAGTGGAGGACCCATTCACCCATACTTGCTTTGCAATAGGTATTCCCAGAGCCCCGGATCTTGGTCAGGCTTCAAATGATGAGGTCCAGGGTGACCCACTCTGAGCTGAGGCTCCATCTCAGCTCTATTTCCCTCAAATTATATTATCCTAAAGGCAATGCCAGAATTGGAGAGGAAACGTGTGCCCCGTGGACAAAGCACTTGAGAGAAGGAAGGACTGCCTTGTGGGCCTCCAGTCAGCCCACCGAACCAAGCACCTACTATGCGTCAGCTACTAGCAGCCACTTTCAGATGCCTTTCCTTGCTTCGTTACTCACAACAACCCTTTGAGCTAGCAATTATCTTGGCCTTATTAGCAACTAAGGTCTAAGACTCAAACTCTTTCCCATGATTCATAAGGCCTTAGATGGTTTGATCCCTTTCTATCTTTCCAACTTCAGTGCATAGCCCTGTTGTCCAGATTAGGAAACTGAGGCACAGGGGCGCCCGGGTGGCTCAGTCGGTTGAGCGTCTGCCTTCAGCTCAGGTCATGATCCTGGGGTCCCGGGATCGAGTCCCGCATGAGGCTCCCTGCTCAGCGGGGAGCCTGCTTCTCCCTTTCCTTCTGCTGCTCCCCCTGCTTGTTCTCTCTCTCTGTATCAAATAAATAAATAAAACCTTTAAAAAATTAATAAACATAAAAGGAAACTGAGGCACAGACAGGGGACGTAAACTGCCAAAGACCACGCAACGAGAAGGTGACCCAGTATTCCTCCCACTCCTACTCACACACCTCAGCCTAGCCTGTCCCCAAGGGAAGAGAGACGATGTCTGCAGGAAGAGGTACCCCTGTCTCAAAGATGCAGGGCCCAGACAAGGGTGACGCAAGCCCGGAGAACCTAGACGGTAAGGGCAGCTCGACAGCCCTTGCAGCCAACGTTTGCTCTCACCCTTGCAGCCTGGGGCTCACCCTTGCACCAGCTCAGGGGGATGCCTGTCTCTCTCCCGATCTGTCTTTCTCAGCCTTTCCCACTCTGGCTATCAGCAATGAATCTGTACAAAACCTGCCCTGAACTACTACCCATGACCCAACCGGCTTCATTCCAAATCCCTGGTATGAATGCAATCAATGGAGGGGAAGCAGGCTCCCATCGGCAGCCTGTCCTGCCTGCCCAGGACTGACTTCCCAGTGCTGTGGCACCCCAAGTCTCCCTCCTTCTTGCATGCGGATGCCCCCCCCAACATTATTTACACATGTACTTGTCAACATGGAGCAGGTCCTCTACCTTCCTGAAAACTCCACTGAATGAATATGTATTTGCATATTCTTTCCGTGGGCACGTACAGGACACCAGGTATGCACCAGTCACTGTTTCAAGGCACCGGAGGTGCAGCAAGAAGGACGCAAAGCCTGTGTTTTCATGGACTTTAGAATCTGGCGAGAGGTGAGGTGGATAGTAAGCAAGCAAAGCATACACTAAGAAGAAAGTTCCAGACTGGGGCAAGAGCTGGGAAGAAAATAAGCCAGGTTTATGTAATTGTGATGTGAGTCGTCAGGGAGGTCCTCGATGCCTGGACTGAGACCTGACGGACAGGGAGCCCACCCTGAGAGGAGCAGAGAAAAGGGCTTGGGGGAGAAAGAACAGGAAGCATGAAGACACTGCGATGAAATGGAACGTGGTGGACAACAGGCTTATGCGCTGAAGTTTGAAAGATAGAAAGGGATCAAACCATCTAAGGCCTTTTAAATCATGGGAAAGAGTTTGAGTCTTAGTCCAAGTGTGGGGTGAAGCCATTAGAAGGTTTTAAGCATGTTTAAGAACGTGAGTGGGTTTGTGTTTTAGACTGCTACGAGGAGAGTGGATTGTTGAGGGTCAAGGGTAGAAGCAGGAGCCCTACTGCATGAGTCCAGATGAGAGCCGAGGGTGGCCTACATGAGGCTGGTGGCCACAGAGAGAAGCTGATATCGACTTGGTAATTAAATATGCCAGTCTGGATTCCAGTGGAGATGTCGGGCTCTTCCCACTAACTTCAAATGGATAGTTCCTCTATACCTCCGCTTGGATGTCTAGGCAGGGATCTCAAATATGCCATGGCTGCAAAAGAATCCTTGATCTCCCCCACCAAGCCAGGCTGTTAGAAACATAAGCATGGGGTTCAGGGGAGAGATCAGCGTTGAAGATACAAATCTGGGGGAGTCATTGACACATGGATGGTGTTTAAACCCATAAGGCTCAATGAGATCATCTACTGAGAATGTACTGGTAGAGAAGAAGGGAGCACCCAAGACTGAGCTCCAACATTTAGAGGAGGAGCCTGAAAAGAACCAGAAAAGGAGCCCTCAGCAAAATGAGAGGAAAGCCAACAACCAAGAAAGCATGGCTCCCGGAGGGAGTGGTCAACTATAGCAGATGATTCTGAGAGGTCCAAAAGTCAAGACAGATTGTTGGGTTTGTCAATGTAGGGTCATTGGTGATCCTGGCAAGAGCAATTTCGGTGGAGATGGAAGTCCATCGGGATAGCCAGAGGTGAGAATGAACTGGAGGAAGCAGAGACATGGGGTGTAGAAATCCTTTTGGGGAGGTCCCATGATAAAGGAGAGCAGAAGAGAGGGGACAGAAGCTGGATGAGTGTGTGGATAAAGACATAGTCGTAGGATCAATGGATGGGAGGCCTAAGTGAAGACAGAGCATTGTTGGAACAAGGCTACTAGAGGGAATAAGAAGGAGAAATAGGGGGTGGGTTCAAAGAGTAGGTTGATTGGAATCAAGATTTTGAAAGTGACACAGTTAATAGTGATCGCAAGGTCAAGTGTATGGCTGTGGGAATGGGAGACTGAGATGAGGTGGAAGACCAGATTGTCGGAGGTGAGGTACTTTAGGAACAGAGAAGCCAGGGTGGTGTGTGGGTCAACTGTGCTAATGAAGCAGTCGCCAAGAACGTTGCCAGGATTAGGGAATGGAGAGGGGTCAGTGGGCCACTGACTGGCATCTCCGCGAACAGAGGGCGCTGACAAAGAAGATCAAAAGATGGCAGCCTCGAGGAGACATAGGGGATAAGGCAGTCTTGGGAGGAGCCAGCATTCTGGAAAGAGGAAGACAAATGGCCTGGAAGCAGCCATGGGGAACAAGGAAGACATTATCCCACCTCTGTGCCCAGAGGTATGCAGTGTATGGGAGGAAAACAGAGCCCCCCCACTTGAGGGAGTATCCCTGGGGCATAAGAAGGAAGGAAATGGTCATATGAGATTGAGCGAATGGGGAGGGGAACCGTGGCTGACAGTGGACCGTGGGTACTGGAGCTTGGAAGGAACAGAAGATGAGGCCCAAATTTGGCAGCGCGTATGGAACAATACAGGGATTAAAGCTGGGTGGCTTTTGTGGCAATTAAGGTAAATGGGGGTGGGAATCCTGATGGGATAGATCAGGGTTTCTTACAGGAAGTGGTCATCAACTAAGCCAGAGGCCGTGGGGAGCCTGAGCGAGCCACTGACTTCCTCCTGCTGGCTGGAGGTGGAGAGGCCAAGGGTTGAGCTAGGACCTGGGGCCAGGGGAGGCCCTGTAGGCCTCCCTTGTAACCTGCAGGGGGCAGCGTCTCTGCTGCAGGAGAAGAAATTCAACCCCAGATAAGCAAAGTGTATAAGCACCTGTTGAACCCGGCACACATGACTTAATACTCTCCGTTGCATGCCCACGGAGACGCAAACCGCCCCCCAACACGAGCACGTGACCAAAATGCCGTGTGCATATAAACACGTGCGTATGCAGGCGTGCGCTTTCACATGTAGCCCCCCACACACCCCATGCACACGTATAATGCACACACGCCCCAAAACACCACACGTGTCCATATTTCCCCATACCCTTGTGTACACACTCACACACACTCACACACACACACACACACACACACAGCAGAGACTGGGCTTTCTTAAGTCTTGCCAAGCCACAGACAGCAGAAAATCAAGCTGAAGTTGAACAATCCAACCCAGAAAAGGGGGAGGAGATGAAGGGGCGTGAGAATGAGGTGTGTGTTTTGGGGGGAGTCACGCAGGGGGGAGCAAGGGAGCCAAGTGCTAGGGAAAAAAAATCTAGACCGTTTGAAAAAGGGAAAGCCTTCAGACAGAGCAGGAATGCAGGCTGTAATTAGAATCGCTCCAACCGTCTCTAGATTCGGAGAGGATAGGCAAACTGGTTGCACACGCAGCGTGGCGATCCCTAGCCCAGATAATGTCAGAAAAGCGTGTGTGTGTGTGTGCGTGCATGCGTGCATGCATGGGAGCTGGGAGCCTGTGGAAAATGCACTTGACCACATGGGGAGCCAATGTAAGGTGCCCCCCAACTTGCCCCTGCGGCAGCCTGCCTTCACGCTGGGCCCCTCACTCAGCCAAGGATCACCACACACCACGCGCACGCACACACGACCCACAGGGGTTGGTTCTTGCCCAAGGCCACGTGGCCACCCACGTTGAGCCTACAGGGTGAAGCGGAGGTGAAGGCACTGCATTAGGGGACAGTATCTCTGAGTTCAAGTCCCAGGTCCACCGCTGACTGGCTGCTTGACTGGAGCCACATCTCTCCCTTTCTTAGGGCCTTTGTAGCCTAAGAGGAGACCTTGGGGTCCTTCCAATCTGGTCCTGAGTATTTATCCAGAGCTGTTGGTTCAGAGCTGCTGGAAGCAGGCAAAGGAAAGAGATTTGTGGGGTGCCTGCAAGAGGAGGAGCTGGGTTAGGAGGGATGGGAATGTCTCTGGGGCCTCCCCCCCCCCACCCTGGCTCCAGGTGGAGATTGCACAGAGGGAAGACCTTCACACGATGGCCTGGCCAGCGTGCGTGCCCTGGGACTGCTGCAGGCCCCAGAGTAGAGGGGCGGGCCGCCACAAACAGAATCCCTCATATTCCCTCTGGACCTCCCCTTCCCTTCTTCTCACCTTCCTCCTCCAGGCTTGCTGGGAGGACCTTGAGGCCAGCTGCTGTCATCACTAAAAATAGCTCGGCCAGCTTTGAGTGTGAAGGAGCCCCTCTTACTTGCAGAGTCCCAGAGGCCTGCCAGGTGGCAGTTGGTGTCTTCGGCCCCTCCGAGCCTGCGAGATCAGATTCTTCTTTGCAAGTGCAGGCCCCAGTTCCAGCCCAAATCTCAGCATCCCCGTGCACTGCCCTCCTTGTTCCCCAGAATCCCCACCCTCGACTCCTCTGTACGGGTTCACAGAGTAGGTGGCTTGCATCCTCATGCTCAGTGAATAACCATCATCATCATCATCACTACCATCACCACTTGAACATTTACTGTGTGTCCGGCGTTCCGCTAGGGGCTTTGTGTGTCCTAACTCATCACTCCTCCTGACAACTCTTTGAGTACGCCTATTGTTGCAGGTGAACAAACTGAGGCACGGACAGCTTAAGCGAATTATTCAAAGTTACACAGCTAGTAAGTGGTAGAATAGGGTATCTTTTTTATCCTTTTAATTGCAGATTCCTTCCGGGAGAGAAATATTCTGATAACGAGAAGAGGAAGAGTTAGTATTTATCGCTTTTCATGCGCAGCGCACCTCCCTACGATCTTCAGCACTGGCTTTCTATACCCAGCCCACTGGAGCAGCCGAAAGAGCTGTGCAACTAACGGGATCAAGAATTAAATCCTCCATTTGGGGGCGCCCGGGTGGCTCAGTCATTGAGCATCTGGCTTCGGCTCAGGTCAGGATCCCAGGGTCCTGGGATCGAGCCCCACATCGGGCTCCCCACTCAGCGGGAAGCCTGCTTCTCCCTCTCCCGCTCCCCCTGCTTGTGTTCCCTCTCTCGCTGTCTCTCTCTCTGTCAAATAAATAAATAATCTTAAAAAAAAATTAAATAAATCCTCTGTTTGCCCCTCACTGGGCGTGTGACCCCGAACAAGTGCCTTCTGCTTTCTGAGCTCCAGTCTCCTGACCTGGGGAATGGAAGTAATCATTACAGCCATGAGGATTCTGGGAGACAGGTGGTGAGAACGGACTCAACATGGAGGAGTCCACATTACTCTCTCCTCCCTTATTAAAGACACCTGGGAGCTACCTTTAGCATTGTGACTAACCTGGGGGCTTCTTTGTCTCATTCTCTCCCGCGGCTGGCCGGATGGAGAGGCCCCGAAGCTCTGCATTTGGGTACCTTTCTCCACACGGCACTGTGGGCGCACTACCCAGGGCCTCCAAGCTTTCCAGGGGCCTACGAAAACGTGCGAGCCCCAAGGAAATTTATTGGCTCTAAAATATGAAAAGAAAACAGCAGAATTGGAATTAATAAATGTTCTATTATGTGTCTACAAAATGTAATAGAATCTCGACCTCATTAATTGTTAAATTTAGTATTCCTAAAAATTTCATTACATTTGAAAACAATTTGTTGGTTAGATTTCCTCACTTAGCAAGAATTCCCAAGTATGCACGATGATTACCAAGAAATCATGGCCAATTGGGAATGAAGCAAGTTACTCATAGGCAAATCATTTCAAAAGCGGAATTATAAAAATCCTTTGAAACATTTTATAGGAAAAATTACATTTAATATGGGATGTGGGTGCATTTTCATATATTTGATATACTGGGGGGTGAAGCCACTCAAAGTGAGAGGGCCGAGGGGCCTTAGGAGGTCTGGAAAGGGCCCGGTCCCTGAGTGGAAGAGGGGTGAGGGCCCGACGAGGGAGGGAATACAAGCGCCTCCGTAAGAATGGCGATTTGGGCGCAAGAGTCTATGGGCCATGGCAGGCGCCCACTGAACTGGTTGTTCGTCTCGTCTCAAACAAAACAAAACAAAACAAAACCCGCCCGGGCCACATGCACATAGGCGCTGGCAGAACGGCCCTCACGGAGTGGCTCTTTCATGTACTGCCCTCGGCTCTTATCAAAGGCCCTTTCAAGAAACAGGCCTGCCTGTGTGCCTTTCATAATCAAGAAGAGAAATAAACATTATCTGACGAAAAGCGAGAAGAAAACAGCCATGTGTAAACGGTGTCTGTTGGGTTGTCAAGCCGTTGCCCAGGACATTGTCCACTGGGCTGCTCGGCGCCCCCAGGCAAGGGCCCCCACGAGGCATTTCTCTCCCAATTTAGCACCAGCATCCACTGGGGGTCCCTTGAGGCCCTGTCAGCTTTCCTCCTCTCTGATACCAAGAGCCACAGAGCGCTCTGCCTCTGGCGGACTCACCATGGGAGGCCGCCTCGGCACAGGCAGGGAGGGAGTGGGGGGCCCACAGGCCACCTCTTACTTCTATGTGACCTGAGGCAGGTCCCTTCCCGCTGAGCCTCCCGTGCAGCACTGGCGTAAGTCACGGGGTTACTGTGAGGATGCATGGAGATAATGAGTCAAGTGGGAAGGATAGGCTTCCGTGTGGTTAAGAACTCGGGACTGAGCACGGCTCCAGTGGCGCAATCGGTTAGCGCGCGGTACTTATAAGAACTCGGGACTGGGAGTGGGTTTGCTCTCGAGTGCTGAGATGGGGTGCCTCAGACCTACCCCAGGATGCCTGCCTGCTCTGCATGATCTCTGACCCCTGGGCTCTGGGCCCAACACAGGCCAGCAGCCTGACTAGGTCAAGGCTCTCCTCTCAGCTTGGCACCCCCGGGGAATCATCGAGAAGCTTGGAGGCTGGGAGCAGAGACTTCCTGGCCGCCAGGTCTCCAGAAGCTAAGATGACTCAGCCTCACCTACTCTCGACGTTGTCCCTGCTCTAGCTAGTTACCCTGTCCTGCTTTCTGCCCACTCCTCACCTCTTCCCTGCAGAGACCCAGTGAGGATACCGTCCTGCTAACAGCTCGCTGTCCTCCTTACTGCTGTGGCCAGCCCGGGGATGAATGGGCCCAAACAGGAGGCTGGGGTGGCGTTCTGCCAGAGCATCGATGGCAGACCAACACTTGGGCTAAGCCACCATCTGCAGCTGCCCAACCCCCCGTCTCCAGGTCAAACACCTTGCTGCCAGCTCAGGAGTTTGACCCACTGCTCGGAATACCGTCTCTCCTCTGCCCACACGCTCTCTCCCTCAGGCCCCCTGCCTCCCTCCGCCCCCAAATGCCACTGGTCCTCCTTCCTTTGTGTTCTTGCCACACTTTCTACGTGGCTGCATTGCAGGTGGTAGCAGCTCTTGGGCTCTTGGGCCAGCACTTCTGGGTTCCGGCATCTGTATCCCTTAAGACGGCAAAGGCCGAGGCTGTGTGGTTCCACCTCCGAGTCTTCAGTGCCCTGCACTGGCCTTGGTACGGGCGTCTCTGCTGAACGGGAGGGAACTCGGCATAGGTGGAGGGAATAGGTAGAAAAGTAAGGAAAAATCTTTCCTCTACGATTGGTCCTTCTAGCTCTGGGAACTGGGACTCAGAAGATCTGAGCTCATATTTATCTACGTGACCTTAGGCAAGTCACTTCCGTTTCCTGGTAGCTCCACTTCCATCACCAGGAAAACGAGCCTCCCAAGCCCTTCTCTGCCTCCTGACAAAGGGCTGTTGTAGAGATCACATGAGAGAGTGGTTGGGACAGTCTGGGAGCTGTTAGACCTGTGGCCGAGGCTCCATGCATTGGCCCGTCCGGGGAGTTCCTCTGAGTTCATTTTCATGAGGAGCCTGCAAACCCCCTTTCATCCCTTTAATACCCGCCCCCGCCCCACCTGCCAGGCACCCTGAACCCCATTTGACAGCCACCAATATGATTGATAATAATGGTGGCTAGCACTTATCGAGGACTTACTAGAGCTCTGAGCGTTTGGCATTTATTAACCCAACCCTCACAACGTGAGCGGGCACCATGACTCCCCCCATTTTTAGAGATGAAGAAACTCAAGATCAAAGAGGTGAAGTAACTTGCCCAAGATCACAGACCTAGAACATGAAAAAGGTGTGGCTTGCCCCTAGGTCTTCTAGCCCGAGAGTCTGTGAGTGTAATCACTTTGCCACACGGCCCGCCAGACAAGAAAAGAGGCTGAGAGACAAAAGGACTTGCCCAAAGTCAAGGTGCAGAGAGTTAGTCACATTGCCTGGATCTCCAACTCAGATCATTAGCGCTCCCTACGACCCGGACGTTTCTATTGAGCAGTTAATGGGATATAAGTAACACTTAGCTGCACTGACTATATGGAAGGGGGGGGGCCCTACGTGAAGGAAGTGCAATCATAGGTATTTCTTAGGTTACAATTCAACAAACACTTATGCTCATCCTCCAGGAGACATTCCAATAGCGATAGAATTAACCAAGAACTAACAATGGCCCTGCGGACAAAGGAAGGAGCCCTTCATTTTCTCACTTGGGGTGGACCTGGGAGGATGCAAAGGGCTAAAGGGGTGGGAGTGAGTGGAGGCGGGGGTGGGGGAGGGCATTGCAAGCAAGGGGAAGTGCCTGAGCAAAAGCTTTGCCATGGGAAAAGGCCTGGTGTGTTCTGGAAACAGTGAGGAGTCCAAAGCAACTGTGAGCCTTTATGGGAGAGAAGCAGGGCCAAATGGCCAAAAGACTCGAATACCATGCTAAGGAATTGGGACTTGATTTCTGCAGCTGACAAGGACTCCACTTCCCTTCTTGTGGCAGAGAGACGTCACGCCTACAGAGTTGTTCAAGAATAGACTTAAAGCATCACAGTATGCCCCAGCTAGAAAAGACTCTGAGACCTCAAGAGGGTCCACTGACTTGGGCAAGGTCAACCACTGAGTTTGTAGGAATCGGGCCTTAATTTTGGTCTCAGAAGACCTTGGGGATTTGTACGGTAGAGAGAAAGGGGGAAGGGGCACAAGAGTAGAGAAGAGAGGAAATGGGCCTGACTTTGGGCAGTCCCACATCCCATCCCTACACCCAGCCAGGCTGTCAGGTATGGCTCTGAGTAGGGGGCTCCCTACAAGGGCAGCCAAGCCTCGGGATCCTGTTGGCTGCCCAGATTCCTGGGCCAGGGCCGGCATGCCAGGAGGACCCCAGACCCAGACCGTGGGTCTCCTTCCTCTCAGTGGAAAGCCCATGGGGAAGGGTTTGCCAGGAGAATGGGGGCGCTGACTGGGCCTGGCTGGCCAGGCCAGTGTCTTGGTTTGAGAGAAGCCAGGCCTAGCTCGGAGAGGGCAGTCATTCCCCAGCTTGCCAGGAAGCCAATTAGAGCTGGGGTGATATGGGGTCCTGACAGTCTCTGCCCTGGGTCCTCCACTCCCACCTGGCAATCATTAGGTGGGTTTGGAGGATCTCTGTCAAGAGAGCTAGACTTCTGGGATGGATCAAGGTGAAGGAGAAGCTGACAGAGAGGACCCTTGTGCCCAGACCTCACATAAGCGCCCCCCCGCAGCTGCCGGCTCCCTTGGGCATGTCAGAAAGACATTGCAAAGACCCGGCTGGCCCCTTATCAAGTCATGTGTGCCCTCCTCCCCCCCCACATAGCCGGCCATGTGTCCAGCCCTTGTAGGGAAGTATGAACCCATGGGCCTGGAGGGCAGGGACTGCTTCTCAGAGCAATGGATCAATCAGTTAGACAAAAGCTGCTGGGAGGGTGTTAACCTCTGGGCCTGGGAGTATGAGATCCAGGAATCCCCAGGATGCATTACCCTGGGGGGCAGTGTGTACAGAGGCTGAGACCTTGCTTCTTCTTCCCCCAGCCTCCAGACCCAACGGCCAGGTCCCCAAAGCCTCAATATCCTCACCTGTAAAATGGCCATAATTCCTTCCTCACAGGGCTGTGGAACTGGAACTGAAACAACTGACTGAACATAAAATTCTCAGCACAGTCCCAAGCACGAAGGAAGTACCCAGTAAGTGCTAGGCCACCCAATTCACTTTCTATCCCTGCAGAAGGGTCAGAATAAAACAGGTGAAAATCCACCAGTCCTGGAAGCTCCTACCTATTAGAATTTCGAGGGCCCATATCATCTAGTCCCTATCTCCGCCATCCTACTGATGCAGTAGTAAAAGCCCAGAGAGGTTAAGTGACTTACCCAAGACCACATAGCCCATTAGTGGCAGAGCTAGGACTAGGATCCAGGCTGCCTGAATCATAGAACCCTGGAGTGCTGTTTGTTTGATAGCCCTGTCTCAGCCCCACAACAATGCCCTGAGATTTTCAGTACCCCTCTTTCTCAATGGGAAGTGACGCCGGGGAGGTTTGAGGTATTATCCCGGCAAAGCTGAGGTTGGGGATCAGGGATCCTCTGGTTTCACTCTGTGCTACAGCAGCCAGGCCCTGTGCAGTCTGTGTGTGTGTGTGTGTGTGTGTGTGTGTGTGTGTGTGTGTGTGTG
>NC_058419.1:71862440-71900367 GCF_002201575.2 Neomonachus schauinslandi | reverse complement strand
TGTGTGTGTGTGTGTGTGTGTGTGTGTGTGTGTGTGTGTGTGTGTGACAGAGAGAGAGAGGAGAGAGAGGCCAACTTTATTGGGCTACTATATCACATTGCAAGCTCCTATCTCATTCGCTGTTCCCCAGTCCCTGGCCCCCTTTCCCTTGCTCTTTCGCAGGCAGATCTGCATGGTTTGCATTATTCCCCTTCCCGCCCACCCCCTCCCCAGATATCTTGGTTCCATATTTTCCACACTGAAGCTCAGTTTACTCCTGGCTGGGCTCCGGATCTGCACCTGGGTTCTAAGAGAAAAATCTATGGGGTGTGAATGTTCTGGGGTGGGGGACCACTGCTGGTCACCCCGCCCCCTGCTGGGGGCAAGCCATCGGAGCATCCTCCCTACCCTCTGCCTTTCACTACCTGCCCCTGAGATGGAAGCAATTCTCAAAGTAAATGCCACGGATGCCTTCTCCCGAATCACTTGATGCTGGTTGAAAATGAAGATTCCTGGGCCCCACCCAGTCTGACTGAATCAGAATTTTTGTGTGTGGGGGGGGCGGGGGACAGGAATCTATATTATAGCTACTGTTTTATTCATAAATGTTCTGCTTGATTCTCTGCCTTTAACTCTTTAGGAGCAGGACGCCTGGGTGGCTCAGTTGATTAAGCATCAGCCTTCAGCTCAGGTCATGATCCCGGGGTCCTGGGATCGAGTCCCGCATCAGGCTCCCTGCTTCTCCCTCTGCCTGCCACTTCCCCGGCTTGTGCTCTCTCTCTTTCTCTCTCAGACAAATAAATAAATAAAATATTTAAAAGAAAAAACTCTTCACGAGCAAGGGGATCATTTTAACAGTGGACCTTGGTCACTCCTAGTCTAAATTCACTGACTTTCCCCAACGACTTCCTGGTTTCCCTTCTAGCTCTCTAGCTATTCTGTTTCTTTGGCTGGCTCCTCTTCTTCTCCTGTTCCTTGGATGCCAGAAGGCCCAAGGCTCGGTCCTTCCTCCTCTTTTCCATGCAACCAAGTCTCCCTGCATGAGCTCATCTTCTTTCTGCTCCAGATCTATGTTCACGCTGATAATCTCCACCCCAGGCCTCTAGCCCAGCCCTCTCCCCTGAGCTTCAGCCCTGTCCCACCAGCTTGATCATCCTGCAGGCCCCTCAAAGTCAACAGGACCCACGCTGAGCTCATCTTCCTCACACACCCAGTGAACCTTCTGAAGCACACATCTGATTATGTCACTTAGAAACCTTCCAGGAACTCTCCTCCACCGGCAAGAGGAAGTCCCCACTCTGCAGCCACAAGGCCAGGCCTGATCCCTATTTACCTCTCTAGCCTGTTCTCTCCGCACTACTCTCGTCACCCCTCACCCCTAGCTTCCCTGCTCCACAGGGGTTGAATGACTCACAGCTCCACAGAGGTACCAGCAGCCCCTGTATATCTTACTTCTTCTTCCTGGGACACAGGGACACGGGGGTGGGGGGAGGGGGGCAGAAGGGGATATCTACCTTTAAGCGCTGGTCTGTGGGGGTGTCCTTAGCAAGCCTGTGGGGACTGAGGGTGCAAACACATTCCTCTGGCATCTTTCCCCTAGCGATACTGTTGTTGAAACACCCTTCTCCCCCCCCCCCCCCCACCCCACTGCAGCCTTAACAAGCCAAAGCCTTCTTGCCTCTCAGCTACTTCCATCTCTCCTTATGCTTCCAATCGAGATTATTAGTAGGGGGATGATCACAGATAAGCCTCTAAGAACAGTGCCTGGCCCATAATAGTCACTCAATAAATATTTGTTAATGACTGAGCAAATGAGTTCCTCTGTTAATAATATATTACGATCAACAATGTCGAGTCTGTCTCCCACCCTGGACCACGAGTTCTCCTCACCAAGAGCAGGGGCAGCATCTTCTCTAACCGTGCATCCCCAGCGTCTAGCACACGCCGATAGGTGCTCAACAAATGTTTGATGAATGAGCTTAAGGAGGCCCCTCTGGGTCTGGCACTGTAGTGTGTCCTGGGAAAGCAAGCAATGATTAGAAAGCAGTGCTGTGGCCCCTGCTGCTGAGACCTGGAAGCCCCAGCTGGTGTGCTAAGGACAGAAAAATGGGTGAGTGGTTTGCTCTTTGAAGTGGGGTGAGGAGTCAGGGCGGGGGAGGCGGGGTGTGGCAAGGAGAAAGCCTTCCCAGGGGAGGTAACTTTTGTCCCGAGCTTTGTCGGCTGTGGTGTTCTCCAAGTCTCTGTCTTTGATTATAAACATTAGAACTTTCTGGTCCCCTCGAACTAGGCGCTATTCATTCACTATCTCAGTTAATCAAGATGACAATCCTAGAAATAGGTGTTATTACCATCCCTGGGTGGCCAATGACCGAATGGAGACCCAGAAGAGATAGCAAAAGAGCCCGGGTCATTCATGTCGTGAGCAGCAAAATTGCAACTTGGTCCCAGATTCCCAGACCCCAGAGTTCGTGTGCTTAATGCCACGTTCTCCCTTCTCCAAATCCGCACCCACCGTAGAATGTGGCAAACATGCTCTCTCCTCAAAATCACCCCTAACCTGCCCCCTGGAGACTGCTACTGTTAACATAGGCACATAAGCACCCAAGCTGCTTCTCTTGCTGCAGCTGCATGAATGAGAGGCGGCAGAGCGTGAGGACCCAAAGCATGGGCTCTGGAGCCAGCTCTGTGTCGCTGAGCAAGATGCTGTCCCTCTCTGGGCCTCGGGTTCTTCATCTGTAAAATGGCAATAATAACGGTACCGTAGTAAGTGCTCAACAAGCATAAGTCATCTTAATGTACCTTTTCTATTCTTATGTATCTATATCTCTTAAGATACACACACATATATGTATATATATATATACATATATATACACACACATATATATATAAAGGAATGTTGTTGTTGTATATATGTAGCTTGGCATCCAATTTCTTCCTGCGGAGTAAGATTTTGTCAGGTGGAGAAGGGCATTCTAAACACGTGAGGAAACGAGTGCAAAAACCTGGGGTGCGGGGAAATATGTGCTGTGTGTTTGGAGGAAGTTCCGGGAGGACCAGCACAGCTGGAATGGAGACCAGGGCTGGATCACAAAGGCCTGGAAGGCTCCCTTGGCATGCTAGAGCTGGGAAGAAAGCCCAGGACTCTGCTCGAGGCTCCCGCGAGCCCTGCCTTGCAGTTGTAGAGCGCGGTTCTCGGCCTTCATGTCCTCTGGCAGAACCTCTGGCAGGACGGCTGGGCCCGGGGCCGGCCCTCCCCAGAGACCTTAGCGAGCCTGTAGGGACCAGGGTTTGCACTGTGCAGGCGGCTGTCTGTCTCGGTCTGCCCAGGTCCCGGGCTCCAGGCTTGCTTCCCAGCCAGGATCTGAGGCATTCTTTCCTCTTCAGAGAAGAGAGGAGGGGGAAGGGGCTGTAGGGGCAGGGCCCCCTCAGCATCTGGAGGTGCCACCTTGGGATGAGCTGGCCTCTGAAAGCCCAGGATGGGGAAGGCAGGGTGAAGGGGCCAGGGAGGCCTGCCAGGGTGGGCTCTCCTTCTCAGTTGCGGTCTAATGGGAGCTGACAAGAGCAGCTGTGAGCCTTTGATCTGCCCCTCAGGTATGTGTCCCAGCTAGGGATGGGGAAGCTGGAATGAGGAATGTTGATGGGGGCGGAGATAAGAGAGGATCAGCCCAACCAGGCAGAAAGGGCCCGGGCCACCAGGCCAGGGCTTGGAGGGAAAAAGGGAAACCGAAAAGTGAAAAGGGGCTCAAAAAGGGCCTGTACAGCCTCCAAAGGAATGGCCACCTGCCCCCTTCCTTCCCCACTTGGGGAGAGGCCCCGGGGTGAGAGACGCTCCTCTGGACTCGAACGCAGCCAGGCCCCTTGCATGGGTGGGGTTCACACTGCCATGTGGTCCTCATTTCAGGTCTGAGCACGGGCACCCCACCCTGCCACACCTGGCCAGACAGGAGGTGGGGCTGGGCTCGGACTGGAGTCAGCCTCAGCAGGTGAATTGGGGCGGGGGCCTCCCGGAGCTGCCAGCCCGGAGATCTGAGGCCCAGCCGGGGCCTAGTGGGTATTTTTCCAGTTGGCCCCAGCCCAGGAGACACCTGCTTGGCGTGGCCCAGTCAGATCCACGGTCCTTCCCCTTGCAGATTCTGAGGCCACCGCACCACAGCTCCCTTAGCCAAGTGGTCAACCAGCGTTTTCTCAAAGACTTCCAGGGACAAGCTGCGCACCACTTCTCCAGATAGTTTGTGGACTTGCTTGGTCACCCTCGGCACCCCCGCACCACCCTGGACTGACTTGTGGCTACCTTGACCTCTGCCTCTTTAAATGAAATCCCTAGATGCCGATCCAGAGAAAAATCAGGATGAGAGCCCGCAGAAGACTAGGCAGCCCACCGAAAGGGCTGGTGAGGAGCCCAAGTGAGATGCCCCTAGGCTCCAGCACACCTTGGGGGGCGATCCCCAACACGAGTCTCCCGGGGGGGAGCTGACCAGTAGGGCAAGGAGGAAACCGAAGAGCAGAGCCAGGGAGTTCCCCGGGCATGCAGCCCTCTGTAGCCCAGAGGACTGCTATCCTTCTTGGTCCATTTCTTTCTTTGTTGTTATGATGGAAGTAGAATTGACGTGCAATATTATATTAGTTTCAGGTGTATAACATCGCGATTCAACAGTCCTATACATTACTCGACGCTCACCATGATAAGTGTAGTCGCCACCTGTCACCAAACAATGTTATTACAATATAATGGACTATGTTCCCCAGGCCGTACTTTTTTTTTTTTCATCTCCGTGACTTACTTATTTTATAACTGGAAGTTTATGCCTCTTCATCCCCTTCACCTGTGTCACCCATCCTCCCAAACCCCCTCCACACTTCGTTCCTCTGTATTTAAGAGGCTGTTCGCAACCGAAAAAAAAAAAAAAAAAAGGATTCTTAGTCCATTTATCAACTGTCTCACTCGAGCTTCAGAGTGTTAAGGGTGGCAGGAGGCTGGAAGGCCACGTCCTCTCATTCTCACCTAGTGCCCTGCCAGGGACTCCTCCTTGCACACCCCCTGCCCCAGGGGGCTCGGCTTCTTTCCCCTCTTAGACCCCAGTCTGGCTATCAAACAGGGATTTGCTAGTAATAGTCTCAATTTGCTTTCTAAACTCTTATTAGTGGGGGTCAACTTGAGTGGCCGAAAGAGTACCATGATCCGCACCCCCGCCTTGAGTTTGCCGGGCCTTCTGGTGGGCCCCTCCCCTCAAGGATGGACCTGGTGAGTTTTTGTGAACTTTCTGCCCCACGGCACCTCCTCAGATTTCTGAAGAGGAAAACGGTGCCTCCCACAGGTCCCCACAGGGTAAAGAATGCCAGTTCCTTCAAAGGATCCTCCTAGCTAGGATGTAAGCTCGGCACCCCACATCCCAGCCGGCTGATTCCCCTCGGTGGGGAGGGAGGGACAGAAACCCAGAGTGGCCTTCCTCAGGATCTCAAAATGTCTGCTTGGAGGAGGGTGGGCGAAGCCAATGTTGGACTTGGGTCTTCTGTATCTCTGCCCATTGTCCCCGTTGCCCCTACTCCTAATGCCCCAAGCAGCAGGACCGCAAGCAGCCACCTGAGACCTTGGCCAAGACTCCATGCCCTCCTGACTCCCTCTCTTCCCTCCTGCCAGGGCGTAAACTTTGCACAGAGGCAAGGAGCTGCCCAGGAAGGAAACCCACCCCCCAGGACTTAGATCTCGTTCATTTTCCTAAAGAACCCAGCTGCACGAGCGAGGCGGGCTTGGTGACTTCTACTCGGTTTGCCTGGCCAAACCGTTGCCCCCTCCGTGCTGGAGCCCCCTCAGCGTCTTCAAAGGCCAGGCCTAGAGATCTGACATGCTGGTTTGGGGCAAATGGGATGTGGTTCCATTTAGGAAGCTGGCTGCCTCAAGCTCCCAGGGGTGGCTGCAGGGTCAGTGGTGGGGCTGGACTCCCCAGTGATCCTGGGCCAAAGCCTGAAGCCTGGCCCCGAACCTCAGAGCCCTGACGCCCTGGCCAGCCCTCCAGGAGATGACGGTATGGAAGGAGCTTGCAAATGAATGAGGCGACCAGCCTCCTCCCCGGCCCCCTTCGGCCTCCTCTGCAGACTGCTGAGGAGTTGGAATGTTAGCCTCTCTCCCTGGGGTGGTCACCTGCTTCCTCCCCACCTGAGCCCCAGGCTGCTGAGGAGGTGGAAGAGGGTAGGGAAGGGGCTGGGCCTCCCTAGCTAACCTTGGCCTAGAAGAGTATGCGGAACAGGCAGGGGACAGGGCCCCTTCCCCAGCCAAGGGCCCAGTGATAAGGAAAGGGATGGGGGCAGCTGGAGGCCGGCAGTGGGAGGGAGAGGAGAGTGTAGAGAATGTGCTGTGTCAGCCTTGTGCGGAGCCCTGAACTAACAACTCGCTCTTCCTCCCCTCCCGTGCCCCTCCCCCTCCTCCCTCCCTCCCCTCCCGCGCCCCTCCCCCTCCTCCCTCCCTTTCTTCCCATTCTAGGTCTCCACCGCCTTGGCTTCCTGCCTTTGTTTCCTTCTCCCTTTGTCTTGGACTCTCTTGCTGTGGGCCTCTGTTTGTTTCTCTGCACTTCTCCATCCCACTGTCTGCCTCGCTCCCTGCCTCCTTCTCCCTCCTGCGTGCATCTGTTGCCCTGTCTCTCTGCTTCTCTTCCCGGCCCCTGCCTTTCTCGCTCCTTGTTTGCCTTCGCCCAACCTGTTCAGGCGTCTGTCCATCTTCCTGGGTCCTTGAGTGTGTCTGCCTCTATGGCATTCCTTCGTCTTTCTCATTGTCTCTCGGCTTCTCTCTCACTGTCTCTCTCCCTACCTGTCTTTTTCTACCGCTCTCTGTCTCTGCCTTCTCTCCCTTTCCCTCCCTCGTGTGGCTCCCAAGAGGCTTTCAGCAGCTGCTGAAGCACCAAGTGTGAACCCCAGGCCCCCAGTTGGCTGGCCATGCTTCAGAGAGGGGCCAGGCATGTGGCTGCTTTTCGCAGCACAGAGAAGGAGCGAGGGAGGGAAAGAGGCGGGCCCCAGGAAAGTTTGGCCAGGTAAGACTGGGAAAGGAAGACAGCCATCTTTTGCAGCATCTCTGATGAGGCAGGCTTGGTACCAAGCACTCGCGCCAACTCCTTTCTTTATTCTGTGATGGCTAGACTCTTTTATCCCCATTTTCTGGATGACAAAATGGCACTTGGTCTAAGAGAGGGAAGTAAATGGTCCAGGACCATAGGGTGTCCGTGGCGGAGCTTCTGGGATTAGAACCCAGGACTTTCTGCCTCCATTGACCACTGGGAGAGGGCCTGCTCTCTCGTGGTCCTGAGGCCACCCTCTGCGAACCCACGCCTGCCCCTGCCCGGTGGCTCTCTTCCTCTGAGACACTTATGTGGACTCTCTGAGTAAGGGACCTACTTGCAGACCTACTGGAAAGCAGAGCTGCTGAGGCTCGAGGTTATCACAGCGAAACCACCCTGAGCTGGCCCCCAGGAGACACACTCCCAGGGCCTCTTGGGAGACATGGCTGACGGGGTGGCATCTGTCAGGTAACACATAGAGTTCGGGCTGGAATGACCCTCGTCCTTGTCCCAGCCCAGCCCCTCTTATTGAGCAGATGGGGACACAGAGACCCAGAGAAGGGAAGTGGGCCCAGGCCAGCCCAAGACATGGCCTTCAGTGGAATGGGGACAACATCTGAAGAGGGAAATGATGAGGGACTAGTTTGGTTTGTGAGAATAACACAGGAATTCTATGCAAGCCAATCCACACCCCCAACGCCATCGGCAGCCTGACTGCGGCCCAGGCACTGGGGGAGAAGCTGGGGCAAGTCCTCGTGCCCAGGCCCCTCTTATGTCTGGGGCTCTCTGGACGTAGAGTTGGACTCTCTCCGGGGTCTCAGGGTCTGCGGCCTTCAGCATGCCGGCTCCTTCTCTCTGGGGACGGTGGGCACTGTCCCAGGCTGGCCGGACAGCTGGTAGGCAGGGTATTCTTCACCGAGAGCTGCAAAGAGAGACCAGGGGAGAGGAATGACCAAGACAGAGAAGGGATGGAGAGAGACAGAGGCAGAGAGTACGAGCTGGAAAGCCAGCAAGCAGGGCTGTGGGGTCCGCGGTAGGGCTGGAGGGAGTCTCGAAGTAACTACAAGTGCGTTCTTTGCTTCTTCTCGGGTCCTAGCCGGTCCTGTCCGAGGGCACCACCGCTGAGTCTCCAAGGGCTGTTCAAGGGCATGATCTCATCGTGCTCCTCACTACAGGCCCGTGTGAAGTTGGCAGGGCTGGCATCATTGCTGCCCATTTGCCAGAAGAGGAAACTCAGGCCCAGCAGAGCAAAGCCGTTTGTCCAAACTGGTGCGGCAAGCGAGGGGGCTGCCAAATCAAGACCTTGAGGCATCTTCCAGGGGCCTTTGCTGCCCCAGCAGACAGTGGCATGGGGTTACCCTGAAGAATTCCCAAGTAAAGAACAGGCAGGGTAGGGAAGTGGGGAGCCAGATTCGCTGGGGGGCATTTAGAGGGAGAGAGAAAATGATTAAGGGCGAAGAGGGATTGGCTGAGAGGAGAAGATGAAAGGAGCCAGCAGACAGGGCTGGGCCCAGGGATGAGTCAGGCCAACGGCCTCCTGAGATAGTGATCTACAAATATCTCCGAGGTGTCAACAGCCAAGCAGGCTTCAAGGAGGAGGAGGAGGAACACAGCGCTGCAGAAAGAGGAGGGGAAGGGTGGGAAATGGAGTGGCTTCTCCAGGCAGCGTGGAGATACCCACCTCGAGAACTGTCCTGGAAGAGGCAGGTAGGGCACAGGAGGGCCACCCGGAGGGGACGCTGCCTCCCCCATCCTCTCCCATCAAGCAGTCAGCTCACTGCTCATTTTCTGACCCCCACCCCACCCCCAGACCGGGACCCTGCGCCAACTTGCCTCTCTTCCATCTTGAATAGGGATGATTCGATAAGCACATGTTGCATATTCCCAGGCCTGGGCCCAATCGTCTGTCCACATGCGCCACCTTGGAGTTGCTCCGCAGCCTAAGGGTAGAAGTTGAGGGGAACATGAGCCCACCTGCCTAGGCCTGTCCCCTCCTGCCCCCCAAGGCTTCAGATACTGGGAGGCCTGGGCGGCCTGAGCAGGGCACAGCCTCCTTTATTCCAGTCAGAGAAGAGGCCACACAGCGGTGCCACCCACAGAGGGCAGTGACCAGTGCCGGGGCCTCACACTCACACCTCCCCGAGCTCCGCTCAGCATCCTGATGAGAGGGCCCGGGGCTCCGATTCTGCTTTGTCCAACTGCCGCTCAGGGAGAGAAATGATGTTCCCGAGTTCGGCCTGAAACTGTTGCCCAGAGATGAAAGACAAAATGGGACGGAGGCCGCTCTTATTGAGAGGTTAGAAATATTGTTGCACCCTGCCACCAACCCGCGTGGACCCAAACCTCACCCACACAGACACACGTGCTCGCGTACGTGTGCAGACATCTCTTTGGTGCTCGCCGCGCTGGAGTAAAATGGGGGAGACCGGGCAGGGTTCAGGGGGGCCCGGAAAGGCTCCGTGTGGTGGCCCACTGCCGCCACGGTTTTGCAAGGTAGACGAGGAGACTGAGCCTTAATATGACCAAAGGACTCACTGATACCCTCACAGCTTGAAAGCCGTGGAGCAGGGCCTCAGACTTGGGGGTGTCTGTGCCCAAAGCCCATGGTCTTTGTGGCCTCCTCCCGGGCTGTAGATTCTGCAACTTCCTCCCTCCCTCACTCCTGGTCCACTTTGCTTACGAGCTCAGCCCCTCCAGAAGTTGCCCTCTGGGCCACCCGCAAAGCCCCACCTTCCGGGGAAACAAAGGCAGGCCGGGTGCAGCGGCCCTGACGAGGTGGCCAGGTTCTGCTGTCCCCGCAGCTGGGACAAGTACCTCCTGGCTGCCCCTCTTGGTGCCCTGCCGGGAGGGGGTAGGGGCAGCCGGGCAGCCCTGCTGGAGCCTTCCCACTCACAGTCCAGGAGCCCCACACTGCAGAGGCCTGGCAAAGCCCACGCCGGATGCCAAAACAGAATCATGAGGGGGCAGGCTTAGGGGGATTTTGCCAACTGTTAGAATAGTAACTCCTGTGTATACACTCTTCGCTCTTCCCCGTCTCTAGGGTGCATCCGGAGATATGCCTCGCAGACCTCACCCCTAGCCATGAAGGAGAGAGGGAGGCATTACTGTACCTATATTCCATGCGAGAAAAGGGAGAACCAGAGGGGGAAGTGACTTGTTCATGGTCACACAGCTAGGCCGCACAGTGGTGCTTCGAGGTTTGTTTTTTTTATCACAAGTTTGGTACAACAAAGAAACTTGTGTGTGTATACATATATGTATCTGTATACATATGTAGTGTGTGTATATGTGTGTGTATGTGTACAAACAGGGATATATAAAACTGAAACATGTCCTGGGAAACAATACTGATCATTACTGCATGGGATATTCCATTTCATTCTTTTAGAATCCCAGTCAAGATTCACTAAATCGATGGCATGACTTGCTAACGAGTTGCAATGTGCAGTCTAATAAAGACTGTTTTGGGAGCTCCAGATCACACACTCAGCTCTCCCACCTCCAAAGCCAGAGAGGGCTCTTGGGTTATGTCCTACTGTCTCATTTTGAAAGAAAAAGAGGGGACAGGACTGGCTTTGTCAAGTGAGGAGATGGCAGGGCAGTAGATTGGACTGGGGTCCTGAGGCCCATGGGGCCAGAGGGAAGCCTCCTGGTGAGGACCACCTGCTCCTATGAGCCAAGGTAAGAGTGAGAGAGACCCCAAAATGCTGGTCCCTGAAGCTACAGAGGATCTGGATGCTAACACTGAGGCCTAATTGGGTGGGGACCGTGACAGAGCTGATAGGAGGGGACAGACAGCCCTGACTTCAAAGGCCTGCCTAGTTGGGTGACCCTGGGAAACTCACTTCATCTCGTGAAGCCTCCATTAGCTCACGTGTAAAATGAAGAGGATCATGATGGTACCCACCTTAGAGTGGGCATTGTGAGGCCATGCTAATGTATGTAAAGTGCTTAATACAGCTCCTGGCCCAGTAACAAGTGCTTAATAAATAGCAACTATTACGAGTATCACTCACTGTTTGTGCTCCATACCTCGAGGGAGGTCCCCACCTCCATGCCTGTTCTTGGGCTCTCCCACCTGCCGCAGGAGTCTTCCTCTTCATCACCACATATCCAAATCCTGCCCGTGCTTCAAGGCCCAGCTCCAAAGTGACCTCTTCCACGAAGCCTTCCCTGACTGCCTCTCTGCTGCCCATCAGCTCTTTTTCCTCCAGACCTCTTAACCTCGTATCTGTCCGTCTTCGCTGGCACTTGCCACTTTCTACCTTTTATTAGGACCGTTGGCATGTCTCACCTCTCCAACGGGACAGGCAGCTTGCTGAGTAGAGGACTGGCATCTCACTTGACCCCAGCACAGCACTCTTTAAGGTGCCCAGCCAGTGATGTTGAATGCATTCATTGTCATTTCCACTGATCTCGTCTGCAAGTCCAGGGTCCTGGAGGCAATTGCAGATATGAGGTCGGAACCATCATCATGACGCTAAGAGCTCACGGAAGCTGGGAGATTTACAAATATAATAATGGTTTTCAAACAGGGACGAAAGGTAGACTTTGGCGGTATCAGGCCATTTGGCTCGGTCTGGAAGCCTGACAAAATTCCAGAGAATTGTCAAGTTGCTGGTTGGCAGGAAACCTCCAAAGGAAGCCAGGAGATGAGGAAGCAGGGCTTCACTTACGAACAGGCCAGGGCCCGTTAGGCCTCACTTTATTTTGTGACTCTGTTGATCTCTGGAGTGCAGCAAAGCTCTGACAAGGACCCTCATGGTGTTCCTGTAAACCAGATGGAGAACGGTGGACTGAAAAAGGTCGGACGAGGTGCACCTGTAGCTCAACAATAGAACTTAAAGAGCCTTGGGGCTGTCTGGGTGGCTCAGTCAGCTAAGCGTCTGCCTTTGGCTCAGGTCCTGATCTCGGGGTCCTGGGATCGAATCCCACATCGGGCTCCCTGCTCGGTGGCAAGTCTGCTTCTCCCTCTGCCTCTATCCTTCCCTCGTGCTCTCTCTCTTTCTCTCAAATAAAGAAATAAAATCTTTAAAAAAACAAAAGAACTGAAAGAGCCTTGACTGATGTCAACGGGGAAGGAATTATTTAGCATGCCCCCACAGGGCCCTGGGCTCCATCCCATGCTGCACATTGAGTTTACAGGTGATCCGGAGGAGGATGCAGAAGGCCTGGGCACCACCAAACGTCCCAAGACGACCCAGCGCTGCAAGGCCCGGCTAATATGTTGAATTGAAAAATGAAACCAAAACAAAACAAAAATCTCAACAGGCTGGAACCCGGGGCCAAAACCAGCCAGATAAACGCGAACAGGAGTAAACGGAAAGTCTTCCTTTGAGAGTCAAAGCCCGACTGCACAAATACGGGGGCTGGGGAGACAGGGCTCAACAGCCACATGTGTGAAAGGGACTGAGGGCTTTGAGTTGACCACAAGCTCCACGGAAGCCAACAGTGTGACGTGGTGGCTAAAAAAGCTAATGAAATCTCGGGCTGTATGAATAGAAATACAGTTCCCAGATGCAGGGAGGTAATAGTCCTACTGTACTCTGCGTGTCCAGACCATCTGGAATACGGGGCCGGATCGTAGGCCCCATATTTGCCAAGGCACATTGATAAACAGCCAGGGCAGGTCACCCAGGCTGGGGAACCACAATGTGTGAGAAATAGTCGCAGAATCTGACGCTGTTTACCTTGTCCAAGGGGGATCCTGAGCCTTGGCCTAAAATAGCAACTTCTGCAGAGGCTCGATCATACTGAGCACCGACTTCGAAAGCTAGGCACTGTGCGGAGGGCTTCACAGACATGGAACCCCCACAATGACCCTAAGGGAGTCAGACTCAGAGAGGTAGAGTAACTTGCGGGAACTCCTAGGAAAAAGCGGAGCCAGCACACGGCCCAAATCTGCTTGGCTCCAAAGACCATGCTTTTGTCCAAATAGCTGAAGGCCAACGTGGGGCAGAGGGAACAAGGGTGGTCTGTATGGTCCGAGAAGGCATATCTGGGATCTGTGGGTGGAAACCACTGGAAAGTATGATTTCAGCTCAATACATACGTGGTGTTTGAGGGTTTTTGCTTTGCTTTGTTCTGTTTTGCTTTAACTTTTTATTACGGAAAATCTCAGATATATGTAAAAGTAGACACCAGAGTTCCAGGAGCCCCCCATGTGTTTGCCCATCACCCGCTCTCAATAATTATCAACTCATGGCCAACCTTGTTTGACTCCCATCCCCACCCACTCCCCAGCCAAGGGTTATTTTAAGGCAGATTCCAGACATCCCATCAGTGTGTAAATAGACAGTGATTTTATCAGGCAGCCCTGTCCTGAGAGAGAACTGGCATCGAGGAGAGAGAAGGAAGAAGCTCATTATTATTGGAGGGGTAAAAGGATCCCTGAGGCCATTTTCCATTCATATAAATGGAGAATGGACACCACCAGCTCCCTCTTCTTCTGGACATCACCAAATTGAGGAGGGCAGCTCAAGGAGCAGCGGCTGGTGAAGGAGGCTACTAAGGTGCCTTGGGCTTGCAAAGCTTTTCCCCAGGGGTGCAAGACAGGGAGCCCCTTACCCTCTCCGGCCTGAAGCTGGCACCCTACTACCCTTGGTACCCAGGATTTGCTCAGAAATAAGGGGGCACATATTTCCCTACCCCTCCCTCCCTCCCTCTCTCTCTCTCTCTCTCTCTGTCTTTCTTCTCTCCCCCTCTCATATTCACATGCTCACACACCCTATTAGAGTCTTTGGAAGGCATGTCCTAGACTGCCTCTCACACCTTGCCCTGGAGCCTGGCATGAGTCACCTCCTCACCGTGGACATGTGGGCACAGGTCTTCATGGGAGCCAGCCGTGGGAGCAAGCAAACTTCAAGGCTTCAGGGACCGTCAACCCCCGGGCCTAGCTCATACTTCTAGTAGGTGGTTCTCCTGGGTCCTGCCCACCCCTCCCAGTGGCCTTTATGCATGGTCCTTCTTTACCCGCCCCTCCCTCAGCCTGCAGCGGGGCCTCCAACCATGCAGTGCCCAGATCAACCAGGGGAAGAGCACTTGACCCAGTCAAAGTCCCACATTTCCTCCACCTCGGAAAAGCTCTGGCCCCTGCCCTGAGCGGACACTCCCAAACGTGTCAATAGCATGTCAGTTAGTTAGTTAGTTGCAGGATAGTTTTGATGGGTCCCATCAGGCCGTGTTTAGGTTAGTTTATCAGTCTTTGACTCGAGGGCAGGGATTAGGCTCCTAGTGTCCTCTCTGAATGGGGAGCAATGACAATTAGGCTTTTAAATAAGTATACTTCGCAGAGAACGCGGTGGAAGAGCTAAGAGTGGAGAATATGACTGGCAACGTTGGTGGTGGTTGGTGATGATGGTGGTGGTACGTGAGGCAGGTGAGGACAGTGATGTCGGCTTTTATTCAGTCGGTGAGCATGGTGACAGAAGTGGCAACGGTGACAATCGGGGTGGAAGAAATCATGGCGGTGGCAGCGGCTAGAGCTTTGGGCTCCAGGTGGCTATCTTCGGTGATGTGGGAAATGCTCTCCACAGCAATTCTAAGAACCAAGGTACCTTCTGCAGGCTCCCGGTCTGTCCTGAGAGCCTCGCCCTGGCCAGAAGCTGATCCAAGCGCTCAGGTTCCTGAGGTCCATCCTGGGGACAGCCATTCAGCTAGGTCTCCGAAGAGGCAGGAGGGCAGACCACATAGGCGACTTCTCTGGGGGCCTGTCGACACAGGATGCTGCCCCGGGCCAGAGAGTAGGTTCAACCCCACCCTGGTCTCCGGCAAAAGGGACACTCATCAGCTTCATTTTTCTAATCTTGTCCATCCCCAGGTGTGGCCTCGCAAAGTCTCAGATGGTGAGAGAGCTGCGCCAGACTCTGGACTTCTCTTGCATCTGAAATCCCTGTAGTTGCTGGGGGACAAGAGGCTGGATCACCAGTGGAGGCTGGTGAGGCTCTTTTCTGTCCCCGGGAAGACTGACCCCCATCTTCCTGGGCAAGGGACCTTTCTAGGAGTGAGATGGGCAGGCGTCCGACTCCCCGGGAGGCTGAGACCTTCTGAGCTGGCAGCCTGAGGTCCCTCAGGACAGAGAAAGTGATGCAGGAGCCCATGAGAAGGAAGTCACTCCTGCCTTGGCAACTGCACAGTGATGCAAACCTGGTTTTCGGGGGGGGGGGGGGGGGGGGGGAAAAGTGGGGGGCAGCCCCATTTATTCTGTGGGGAAGTGAGAAAAGTAGGGTTTTTTGAAGCCAGACAGATCTAAGTGGGAGTCCAGGCTCCAACTCTTCTCAACTTTGTGCCCACGCTCAAGTCCCTTCATTCTGCCGCAGCTCCGTTTCCTCGTCTGGGAAAGTTCCATGACTAGTAGTGGTCCCTTTTCCTCCCTTTGAACCTTACTGGGGGACTACGGCCTTCCCCAATACCTTACCAACTCTGTGCACCCAAACAACCCCAAGTAAGAGACTAGGTCCTCCAGAGCCTTGAGTTACCACCACTGGACCCAACGTACTGGGACAATTACAGGTTAGGCACTGGTCAACAGAGAGGTCTCCCAGAATGCCAAACGGTGATGACCTCTCCGTAGCCGGGAGAGAGGAGAGTGGCTCTTCCCCATTGCCTCGGGCGAGTGTGGCAGGGATGGCCAAGGAAAGGACACTGGGTGTTTTCTCCCTTCTCCTTGGTCCTCTGGCACTTCCTCCCCAAGCTCTTCTGTCTGGCACAGAGCATATGTCATCTCGTGATGTCTCTTGCTGGTTGTTAGGAGACCTGGTATTATTAAACTTGGCATGCATATCAATGTATGTGTCTGAGTGGGTGCCGTCTCCTCAACTAGACTACAAGGCCCCCTGAGAGCAGGGGACACCCCTTCATCTCTTCTCTCCCCTTGTTGCACGGGGCTGGGCATCTGGAAGGCTTCCATCCAGCCCTGTTCTTGCTTCTGGCGTTAGACAGCTGCTCAGGGTCCTTCCAAAAAGTGCGAAGATCCCAAATCCCTCCCAAGCTCTGGGTCTCTGGGCTGGGGGCGGGGTGGGGGTGCTTCATGGCTCTTCTGAGACGGTCTTCCTGACTCTTTCTCTGGGAAAATCTGACTGGCCTCTGATCCCGGATCTCTCCATCTCTCGGGTGTGTCTCTGTGCCAGTGTCTCTGTGAGTGAATGTCTTCCAGTCTCTGGGAAATGAGGGCGGGGCCAATGCAAACATTGCAGCTGAATAGAATCTTTGTGGCCTAATGATTTTAGAAAACGATTTGCACGGCAGGCTTATTATTTGGAGGATGGGAACCAGCTGTTCTCCCTCTCCCTGACAGCAGGATAAGAAGGAGTAGATGAGAACTGCAGTTGGAGAGACTGAGGTTTCTGACCAAAGAGGCAAGTGATACGGGAACCTGAGGCCCTAGATTTAGGGGGCAGCATCCTCTCTAGAAGGCTCCAGGAGCAGATCACCTAGCATTTATAGCAGAGCCCTTTCTGGTTCCAGGAGAGCAGGTGTCAGGGCCCTAGGCTCAGGAATGACTGACAATGGGCCTGGCTTCATTCAAGGTGAAGCTCCACCAGGGCATCCAGAATTCTCTGCCACTGTCAAGATAATACCTGCCGAGATTCAAAGAGGCTGCTCCCCTCCCCTCACAGAACTATGGAGATGCTGAAGCAAGAGAATGTGTGTACTTGTCCCCAGGGAGGGTACCACGCACCTGGCTACTCAATAAATTTTAGAATCAACGTGGCCAAACGAAGGGCAATGTAGTGAGGAGACCTAGGCCCTTTGGGGGCAAGAAGGGAGCTGGGAATCCACAGTACCTGGGGCCTGGCACCTCAGGAGCCTACTTCTCCTTCCTTCCACAAACTGTAAGCAGTGGGGTCTGCTCTCTTTCTACCTCTCAGCAGCCCCACCTGCTCTGCCCCTGCCCATCGGAGACTGTCCCCAGCATCTCTCCTCCCTGCTGTCCCTGCAACAATTTCGCCCGGGGCCTTTTGTGTTTTAAGGACTTTAAGGCTACTCCGGACAGAGAAACCAGCAGCGGGGGCATAGGGTGGGGGGCGGGGGATGGTCACCAGAATAACAACTGTGGGGAAGCCTCAAAGGGTCAAGAGAGTAGAGTTCCAGTTGCCCTTGGCATTCATTGAAATGGAAATGGAGCTGGGGCAGCCATTCTCAGAAGCCTTTCCCAGACTCCTTTTCTTCCATGGTCCTGTGGACATTGCTTCATTCTTTCCCTCTTTTATGCCTGGGCTTGGGGCTCCTATATTCCCCAGCAGCGCCCTCACGCTCAGCTCCCACCCCCATCCCTCCTCGCCATCAATAGGCCCCAAGGGTAGCAGAGACCCTCTCAGGGCAAAATAATAGGCATCGCAATTCCATCATTCACATTCGCCTGGACTCAAGTGGGTCATTTACATGAACCCTGGAATGGTAGCGCTGGGAGGGAGCTTAAGGATCATCCAGGTCATCCCTTCCCCCTGTCCCTTCCCTCTCAGTGGGGGGGGACAGAGAAGGAAACCAAGGCCCACAGAAGGGAAGGGAGCTACCCAAAGTTATTCAGTGAGTGAGAGGTGGCGCCTGAGGACCACTCACTGCTTTTGATGAGGCTTGCCAATTTTGAGGGCCAATGATCTGGGCCCCTGAGAGCCTTAGAGAGTACGGCAGAGCCAACTTCCCACCAACTTTATGCAGGGGGTTTCGGAGCAGGTTTTCCCCTAGCTAAGGGGTGGCTGAGGCAGTTCCCCCAAGGCTCAGAGGAAGGAAATTCCCATCTGCTGCTGGCCTACTGCGTGCAAAATACTCCCATGTTGGTTCTTTTCTTTCATCCGCACGAAAACCTGACGAGGAGGAAGACAGCATTCATTGTTATCCTCATTGGGCAGACGAGGAAGCTCAGTGTCAGACATGTGAAGGGACACATATGGAAATAGGTCCCGTGTCTAGAAAGTGATAGTCTGGGCTCAGAGACTTGGCCCTGTTATCTACATCCCATGGCCATTGAAGGCTCCTCGGAGCACATCTTAGTCATGCCCCAGCTCTGGCCCATGCTCTTTTCTCCTTCCACCTCCAACCCGCCTCCAGTTCACATGCTGTGACCTGGGGAGGAGTGGAAGGGTGAGGGACCCACAGAGCAATGCTCCGGAGGACACCTACGTCCTGACTCGGCCACTTCCGAATACCCTAAGAAGTTGGGTGGCAGCTCTCAGCACCCTGCAAAACAGTGTGTGTGTGTGTGTGTGTGTGTGTGTGTGTGTACATACGTGACAGCTGGACATCTAGGTGGATTTGCAGTTGTGCACGAGGCTCTGGTTCCGTACATGGGTTTGCGTCTACATGTGTTTTGGGCTCCATTTGTCTAGGTCAAGGTAGACATCTGGAGCTTGGTGTGATTGTATACATGTGTCTGTCCACATGTGTCACGGCATCTGTGGATGTGTATTTCTTTGTGTAAATATGTGTCTGCCCTGGTACACCCACAGACTGTGTGTGTGTTCCTGAGCCTCAGCAGGTTGAGCAATCCCTGCAGTGTCTAGGTGTGGGTACGACACCGAGATGTGTGTGGGGGCCCGGGCCTGCAGAAGACTGATGTATACAGCTTGCTGTGTCTATAGGGGCCTGATTGCTAGGGGTCTCTTTGTGCAGCTGGGGGAACGTCTACACACGCATGTCCAGGTCCCGTTCAAGGGCTGGGCGTGATAGCAGTGTATGTTGCACACTCAACTATGCCCACACATGGGCCTGTGGCTGAGTGCGGAGCCCTGTGCACACTCGGACCTGCGGTCGATCTCCGCCAGCGAATCTCAGCAGTCCCCAGCACCCCCCAGCTTCCATGACCCACCCCCGACGCCGAGGAATCCGGACCCATCGGGTGTGAGCATCCCTATTACACCCTACCAAGTGTACTAATCCCCCTGGGGAAGTCATTACCAACAACCATACACAGCCAGAGTTGCTTAATCACTCTTAAGAAATTCCTTTATAATCTGAGTAAATTACTTTAATTACTTGCAACTACCAATTAGTGTTTGAAGGTTTCCCTTCCAGAGAAACAAGCCTCCTGCTCTGGATTTCCAGTCCCCTCCTCCTCTAGGGTGAGGGCTGCTCACCTGCCCCTCCTAGCAGGCGCCAGGCTGCCCCCTTTCCGCCCACAGCGCCTGGCCACAGCGGCCCAGCCCCCCTAGCTTGGCTTCAGGGGGGCTCAGTTTCTCGCTGGCGCCGTAAGCACCACTTCCTGACCCCAAGACCTGGGCCCAAGCAGGTGACGGCATCAGCCGGCCCTGGCTCAGCCTCTCCCAGCTCACCCCATGGGGCCTGGCTCAGTTCCGGTTTGTTCCCGGCTCTGTTGTCAATGGCCAGAACTTTCCTTCTCTGGGCCTTTCTCCTCCCCAGCCACCCCCTGCCTCTCCAGGCATGCAAGCAAGATGGCCGCTGCCTCCGAGCTCCTTGCCCAGGAGGGGCGCAGCGGCGGCAGGCATCCGAGGGCCAGGCAGGCCTCCAGGTCAGGCTGCTGTCCGCTCTCGCTGAAGCCCCAGGAGAGGTGCTGGCCCTACCCAGCTTCCGCGCCCAGCCCAGGGAGCCCCCCTGGAAACTCCCCGAGAAGAAGCAGCATGCCGTAAGAGGAGGGACAGGAACACTGGCTCTAGTTCTCCTCAGCTGCACGACCAGGGGCAAGCCGCCCCCCCACTCCAAGCCTCGGTTTCCTTATGTGTGAAATGTGGAAGATGAGGCTGACTTCACACTGGGGTGTGAAGAGGAACCCCCTCCCCTCATGGCGCCATCGGGGCACACAGGACATGCTAATGCCCAAGGTACCAGGAACAGGAACATCGAGAAAGAAGCAACCATGGTGCTGCCTTTGGGAAGCTTCCAGCCTCACAGGGAAGACAGGACATCTGGAGAATTAACTGGAATGGAAGGAGAGTTATGGTACTCGCCCTAGGAAAGAGACACAAAGTATGGAGGGTAGTCAGGTTGAACAAGAGCAGGAAAGGTAGGCTTACTTAAGGAGGCCCTTTCATTTGCAACTCAGCTCACCACCTACTTCCTGTTTGTCCCTCCCTGGCTTCACGTGGGCCTTGCACACCTGGGCAGGGGGCACCTTTGCAGGCTGGATGCTGTGTGCATAGCCATATAGGAAGTTACGAGACATCCTCCAGGGCTGTTCCTGCGCCTCTGTGTGCCGTTCTGTGTGTGTGTGTGTGCGCGCATGTGCGTGTGCTCGTCTGTGTATATATATGCACATGAATGTAGAGATAAATGTGTGCGTGTGTGTGTAAAACTTGGAGCAGAGAAAGAGTGGGTGAAGACAAGGAAAGAGAAGACGGTGCCAGGAAACGAGGCTCCGCCCCCTCCTCCCTTCCAGCTCCTCTCTGCTTCCCAGTGCTGTGCAGCAGCCCCTGGTCACCGAGCACGAGGGGTCCCACTGCCCCCGCCAGACCCCTCTCTTCCACTCAGCCCCCCCAACCCCCATTCACGAGACAGCTCCCAGATGCTCCTTGTTTCAGTTGTTATCTGGACATACCATTCCCACAGCATTTGCTCTTCCTGTGTCCCATTCGATGGTTCCCAGGGCCCTGACAACTAAGTGCTATTACTATCTCTGCTTTAAAGATGAGGAAACTGAGGCACGGAGAGCTGCTATGACTAATCCAAAATAAACTGTGTTGGAGGAGAAGCTCTTGAACTCCTAGTCCCTTTGCTGTTTAGCTTGCCCCCCCCCCCAGGGGGTCCCACAAGCCATTTGAGGGGCGGGGCTGGGGAATGGTAAAGGAAAGCTGCTTCCCTGTCTGAGAGCCTGGGATCACTTGGGTCCCAGCTCCACACCCTTTCTCTTAGGCTTCAGTTTCACTGGCCCTCCCCTTTCCCCGCCCCCACGGAGATGAGGGAATCAGCAGGCTTCTGGGCAGGTAGTAGGGCTGTGGGGGTTGTTTCCCAAAAAGCTTTGAAGATGAAGCCTCCTCCAGGAGGGAGGAGGGAGAGGGGCAAGCCAGCTCACAGGCAGGCAGAGCCGCCAATGAATTGGGGCACCAGGTTGTTATTAAGGAAAAATCCCCAGCTTCTGGCCTCCTCTCCACCCACCCCCTTTCAGGTGCTGCCAGTGGGCTCCACACTTTGCAAGCTTTCTGGACTCCGTGCCCTGTACCATGTCTGGGCGTGCTTTCTGAAGGTGTGCAGCCCTGGTGGAGGGGGGCAGGGATGAGACCCTGGTCTCTGGCAGGCAAATAGGGAAGAAGAGGAAGGACCCAGCCTGGAGGAAGGACCCGGCCTGGAGGCAATACAGGTCCCGGGGTCCACATGGAGAGGAGCGGGGAGACGAGACTCAGACATCCTGCCTGTGAACCCGGCCCAGCTCACTGTGGGGAGGGAGGTTCCTGGCTCCTGGCTCCTGGCTCCTGGCTCGGCTCAACCAAGCCAGGATTCTCCTGCGATGTGCCTCTATGTGGGCCTGATCTAGAGGTCCGGAAAGATGGCTCTCGATTCAGTGCCTGGTGTCCTCAGAAGGCTGGAATCGGGTTTGAGATGCTTTTCCCCAGGAAAACCAGGTGGAAAATAAATATCCTTCTACCTGCAAGTCAAAAGGTTTCCATAGTCACTTCCTTCATCTCTTCCTTGTCTACCTCCCTCTCTCCCAGTGCACCCAGAGCTTACAGTTAGTTGGGGGGACAGAGTTGTAACAAGATACCGTATGACTATTGAAGCCCGCACTCCTCTCCTGGGTAATTATCTACAGAAGGACTCACACGTGCACAGTGATATATGTAAAATCGTAGCGCACAGAAGACGGGCAGATTGCATACAGCCTAAATGGCCATCGATAGGGGACCGGTTTAATAAACTATTCCATACTAGGGGATCCAGCGAGGCTGTTCAAAAGCCTACGATAGATTGACACACGCAGAATGGAAAGATGCCCCACGCCCACTGCTAAGATCAAAAAATAAGTTGTAAAACATGCCCGCATATAGAGTAGGACCTGATTTGTGACGAATGAAGCCAGTTCTACATCTGTACGTTTACTTATGTACGTGTGCAGATGCATAGAATAAAGTTCCGGCTTTTCCTTGGCCTGTAGACAGGAGCCTGGGGCTTCTTTACTGACCCTTGTCTTCTCGGTGCAACAGTAGAAAACTACTGGGCACGAACAAGAAATTAGAAAGCGCCTGCTCTGGGCCAGGCCCTTGCTAGGACTAAACATGTGTTTCCCGAGGGTGGCTGAGGTGCCCAAACGCCTCCGGAAGTCATCCGTCCCGACCCCTGCCTCCACACCAGATGGCTTCCTCCCTCGCCTGCCAAGCAGGGTCTCCCCCAGCTGAAGGCATCTGCAAAGCATAGCTGCCTTCCCTAGTCAGGGGCCGGGAGTGTGCAAGTGAGTGTGTGCTCTGCGAACCATGCTGGGCACTGACAGGGGAACTGGTAGACTAGAGGATGGGGTCTGCCCTCGGTCTGGTGAGGGATGGAGGAGAGAGGGTTTGGAGGGCACACGCAGAAACCAAACTGGGTCACCCGGAGTAGAAAGGAAATTTGTACCGAGGCTCCAGGAGGGGTACTCTCAGAACTCAGGGGAGCTGCAGAAGCAGACCTGAGAGTGAGTGGAAGGCAGAGAAGCAGGCTTGAGGGTGAGCCGAAGGCAGGGAAGCTCTGAGCATCCAAGACACAGGCAGTTGCAGTCCTTGTCTTGTAACCAGCATGGCCTGGCCAGGACAACTTTGCTGCCAGGCACCTGTGTGACCAGGGCCCACCCTTCTGCCATGGCTCTGGCTTGAAGAGGGAGCATCCTTTTGGCTGAGTTCCAGTCATGCGTCAGCCCCCTTGACCTCTGGGCTTGAAGCAGTGGCCTTAGATTACCCCCTACTAAGACAACATAAAGTGAGAGAGGTAATTTCTCCAAAAGAAATCAGGATGCCAGGATGCCTGGGTGGCTCAGTCGGTGAAGCGTCTGCCTTCGGCTCAGGCCATGATCCCGGGGTCCTGGGACAGAGTTCCGCATCGGGCCATCGGGCTCCCTGCTCGGCGGGGAGCCTGCTTCTCCCTCTGCCCCTCCCCCTGCTTGTGCTCCCTCTCTCTCTCTCTCACTCTGACAAATAAATAAAATCTTTTAAAAAAATCAGGATGCCATTGTGGGGTGGGGGTGGGGCGGTGGCAGAGGGACGGGGAATGGGCAGTCCCAAAATGACAAATGACTGTGACAAGGGAAGCTAGGACAGCGACCCAAAAAGCTGTCTGTGCTGAGGGTATGGGCAATGGCGGCACGGGGCCTGTGGGGGAGTCGGTGCTGAGCCCGTACCCGGCTCTTGCCACATGTCACCATCTTCACCTCGGCCCTGAGATACAGGCATTATTACCTCCATATACAGATGAGGACCTGGAGGCGCCGAGGCAGGGAGTGACTTGTGCAGCGTCATCATCTACCAAGTGGCCGAATCCGGACTTGAACCCAGGATTCTGGCTGTGCTCTCCTCCCCATGCCCCCCCCCAACCCCCAGTGGCGTGGGAGGAGCTACGGCGGCTGTCTGAGCAGCCCCTCGGGGATCTGCCTTGAGAGCTCTCTATCTGCAGCATCCTCTTGGCTTTCTCCTCTCCCTCCTTTTCCATCTCCTGCCTCCAGAGCTCAATCCTCAGCAAATCTCGGAGCTCAGTTAGAAAGGGTGCTTGGGGTACCTGGGTGGCTCAGTCGTTAAGCGTCCGCCTTCAGCTCAAGTCATGATCCCAGAGTCCTGGGATCGAGTCCCACATCGGGCTCCCTGCTCGGCAGGAAGCCTGCTTCTCCCTCTCTCGCTCCCCCTGCTTGTGTTCCTGCTCTTGCTATCTCTCTCTCTGTCAAATAAACAAATAAAATCTTTAAAAAAAAAAAAAAGAAAGGGTGCTTGAGGCCTTTGGTGCCATCTGACTTGTGGGCAGAGGCAGGGCGAGCTATGCTCACATTCCGTGGAGGCTCTCCCACCCTCTCCCTGCAAGGCTGCCCGGGATCCCTTGGCTGTGGGCAGGGCCTGGGAAAGAACTTCACCCCCGTGGGAGAAGAGGAGGGACTCCTCCAATTCCCATTTCCCCCCTGCCTCCTACCACCTCTAGCAGGCAGCGAGGCCCGAAAAGCAGGGGAAGTGGAAGTTGGCTGTGGAAGACCCCCGTGCGAGCTTCCCAGGGGATAAAGGGCCAGAGGGTGGGCTCGCGGGTGCCCTTGTTACCTACGCCTCCTCTACTCCTCTGAGCTGCTTGCTATCCAGTGTCCGGCCGGCCATGTTGGCGGCACTCCTACCTCCGTCCTCCCCCCACCCGATGCCTGCCAGGGCACATCTATCAGGACACAAGTCCTTGCTAGGCACTCGGCTGCATCGTGGACTCCTGGCTTCTCACTCCCACTTGGCGTGTTGCAATTTGGCGAGATGAGCCTTGGGGGACCCTGGGTGGGTCTTTCTGGGGCCCCAGGCGGATCTCGGCCACTGGCATTGAGGTCTACGTTATCTCTCTACAGTCATGGCCCCGAGGGATTAGCAGTTCTCCGGACTCAACTCTCAGAAATACTTGACCTGTTCTCCGTGGCCCATCAGCCGCGTGGCAAAAGCGGAAAATCTCAGCCTGGGTGAAATTTCCTTCCCACTGTTGTTCTCCTGGGCCACCATGGGCAGTGTGAGGAGGGGTGTGCCGTGGTAGGCGGTGGGAAAGAAACAGGGCAAAGACACCTGCCGGGTCCCAACCGTGCCCCTATTGGTGATGCGACCTGGGGTGAGGCCCTCCCTTCGCTAGCTTCCTACGGCCACCCCTAGGTCACAGGGTTGCTGCATGCTCCAGTGAGTCAGAGGATGTACATAAACTCTAACAATAGTAAGTGGCTGGGTGCTCACTATGTGCCAAGCACTATTCTAAGCACTTTGTGAGTATTAACGCGTTTAAGCCTCCCAGCAACCCGGTGACCCAGGGACCTCTTGCTCTTGTGATGTTACGGAAGGTTTGAAAGAGATCTAAGGCACAGAGAGACTCAGTCGCTTGCCCCAAGTCACAGGGCTAAGAAGGAGCAAGGCCCAATTGCAAACCCAGGTGGCCTGGCTCCTGAACCTTCCCCTGTAACCGCTGTGCTCTACTATAAAAGACTGCACGGGCAGTTATTTTGTCATAAGTGCCTCTAACTGAAGCTGGTTGTGGCTGGAGCTCTTCAGAGAGGAGACTCTTTGGGAAGATTTGGAATGGAACGAATAGTGCCTGCTTTCTGAAGCTGGTAGAGGTCTGCAGAGGTCAGCTCTGCCTGCCCTGACTAGAGCAGAGGGCCTCTTCCCCTCCAGAGCCTTGCATTTTGGAAGGTGGGGAGGGGGGGGCATCTGGGTGGCTCCCATCTGCTCTGGTTGCAGGGGGAAGGGTGGTGGGGCAAGAGCAGTGGGTGAGCCGATAATCAGAAGCAGCGGGGCCTGCCTGGGCGCAGCCCAACCCCTTGGCTCGCTCCTCCGCAGCGGCGAGCGCCTGCTGCAAGGGCCCCGCTCCACCCTGGAGCTATACCCGTGGTGGTGGCTGGAGGATGGAGCGCCTGGGAAGCCCCTCCCCAGGGGCCGGCTGCCCGCCACTCGGCTTTGATAGCCGGGTCCGAGCGGCAAGACCGCAGTCCCGCAGCTCCTCCGGCGTTGCACACATTCTTCCTGGCCAAAAAGGAACGCGGAGAGCTAACAGGATCCAGATGTGGGACTGTGCTGGGCTTGAACCCCAAATACCCCACATACCAGCCAGGCCACTGAGAAACCTGGGGATGCACAGGAGGGCTGCCGGAGACTCCTGGCCTCCTTGAGGGCCTGGAAGCCGGCCTGGAAGCCAGCCTCCAGAGCCCCTCTAGTCGTTCTCTAGGGGCCCTCTAGGGGCCTGAGGGCTGGGGCCAAGCCTCAGCTCCCTCTTTTGAGTCTGGGCTTCATTCTCATGCTCAGCCTGCTGGGCGAATCAGCTCCCTGCCCATGACAGTTGGGGGGTCTGGTGGGGAGCTCAAGGAGGCCCACCCAAGAGGTTATGTACTCCTGCGTGCATCAGAAGCTCCATCCCCTGACACTGGTGAACCCCTGAGCTGGTCCTCTTTGTCCAGGGATGGGGGGCTTCGGTCGGCTGTGAGGTCCAGACTTGAATGTCAACCCCAAATCCCCTGTGTCTTAGCGCCATGGCCCTGGGCACGTCACTTCAGTTTTCTAGAGCTCCGTTACACAATCCCTATGATGAGACCATGTGTGGGCGGTTCAATCACGGGAAGAACATGGACCCCAGCCCTGCAAGCTGAAGCTGGCATCTGATGGCACAGGGGGGAAGGAAGCCAACCCTCCAGAGAGCTCACTTTGGGGCCATGGCCCCTCATCTTATGTGCTTCCTTTGCCCTGGGGGCCAGGCTACATTAGGCGGGGAGGAAAGGGCCTGGCCGGGTGTGTCTGGGCAAGGAAGGGCTGGGAAGAAAAAGGGGGCAGGTAAATCCAGGGGCCTCGTTGGACATGTACCTATAAGAGCTGGTGCCACTCAATCCATGGCAGTGTGTTCATCAATATGCTGCGATCCCAGGGACACCTGGGTGGCTCAGTCGGTTAAGCATCTGCCTTCTGGGGCGCCTGGGTGGCTCAGTGGGTTAAGCGACTGCCTTCGGCTCAGGTCATGATCCTGGAGTCCCTGGATCGAGTCCCGCATCGGGCTCCCTGCTCGGCGGGGAGTCTGCTTCTCCCTCTGACCCTCCCCCCTCTCATGTGCTCTCTCTCATTCTCTCTCTCTCAAATAAATAAATAAAATCTTTAAAAAAATATATTTAAAAAAATTTTTTAAAGAAGCATCTACCTTCCACTCAGGTCATGATCCCAGAGTCCCAGGATCGAGCTCCCTGCTCAGCTTAGTGGGGAGTCTCCTTCTCCCTCTGTGCCACCCCCCAACTCATGCTCTTGTGGGCACACTCTCTCTCTCAAATAAATAAATAAAATCTTCAAATATATATATATGCTGTGATCCCAGACCAGCAGCACTCCATGAATATGTGGCAACACAGGGTGCGAGATAAATGGTTTGTAATATAATGAGATGGGCTCTTAACAGGTCTCCCCCTCCCCCACGACTCTTTTCCAGCCTCTGAGAAGCCCAGAGAGCCTGAAATTGCACCATGAGCACTTTACAGTAAGTTATTATTTGCCATTGACACCACGGTGTGAATTAGTTGATTAACTGGCTGGAGTTTTAGGAGTAATGGGGGTGAGGGAACATTTCAGAGGCATGAGAAACAGCCTAGAAGGGTAGATAGATCTGGGCCTGAGTCGGGTGCAGGGAAGCAGGGCTAGGCTCCCAAAATGCTGGGTGCAGACTGAAGAGCTGACAGGGCAGGGGGCTGACCTGCTGGGATGCTGGACGGAGAAACAGAAGGCCTGAGGTCCAGCTGGGCTGTTGGCACGGACCAAGTTGTACGATCACAGTCAGGTCACTCCCCTCTTCTGAGCTTCTGTGCCACAGGAAGAGCCTGTCCTGGATGAGGAGAAGGCGGGTAGAGTGATCTCTAAGTGCTATCTTAAGGATAGCATTCAAGGATTTTAATTTCTCAGTGCAGCCTCTGAGTTGGGCCTAGCCTAGTGTTTCCGTAAGGTCCTGAGAAAGCAGGGGAAACAGTCTTAGAGGAATAAGAGAAACTCTGGGCCACAGGAGTGGGGAGTAGGGGGTTCCTGCTTTGTGGGAGACCCAAGTCCTCATCTACACAAGCTCAGAAAGGTAGCTCAAGAAAGAGGAGAGGGAATGAGAGGGCTAAGCCTAGTGTATCCCCCTCATTGCATTCGCTTTTAAAATAAAACCCATTTATATATAAATGTTGGCCTGATGCCCAGTCTCTGTAGAAAAGCTTTTCTGTATTAAACGCTACAATGAATTAAATTAACCATAATGATTTCTTTGTGAATGGAAACACCTCTCTCTCTCTCTCTCTCTCTCTCTCTCCTCTCTCTCTCTTTCTTTCTCCCCCACTCTTCCCCTCCTTTGTGACATGGTTTTGATCAGGCTTCCCCCCTTTCAACTCCACCACCACCTGACCCCCCATCCTCCCGACCCCCCACTCCCACCAGCAGCAGTGCCCTCACAGCAAGTGACCAGTTCAGTGAGCGCTTCCCAGGATGAAACCAGTGCCTTCTGGTGTCCAGTGTGGGACAGAAATCAGTCAGCCCAGGAAGGCTTGTGTGCACACACGGTGCTGAGGGCATGCCCGGGGGGAAGCCTGTGCCGAGCGGGGCTTCCGTAGGAGGCTTTTCTGGCTGCGGGTACCTCTCTGAGCCTTACTTTCTTCATCTGCAAACTGGAGTGGGTGGTATTGGGCCCAGCAGACTCATGGGGGACAACCGGCAGGGCGCACACACGTGCCTGGTGACGGGCTGTGCACAGGGGAGAGGTAGCTGGGAATGTGGGCATTCGCGGGGCATGCCTGAGAACACCTGTACCCACAGGGGCATCTCCAAGTGTGGGTCCCCGGACCTTTGCCCAGCCTCATATGTTTAGCCATGTGTGCATGTGGCAGAACCTAAGTGCACGTGAGTCTCGATCTGCAGGGAAGCCACCCAGGGCTCGGCCCTGACAATGCTGAGAGACATCAGACATGGGCTCGGCCGTCGAGGCATTCACGGATGCTCTACACGGAGCGGTCAGGAGTGGGGTGATGGCTTCCAGCTGGCAAGAAGCAGGGAGGGCTTCCTGAGGGTGGTAGTTTTTAAGCTGGGGGCCAGAGGAGGGGTCCCGATCACAACGATCTTTCCCATGGACACAGGGCTTCACATTTTCAGTGCCCTCTTATAGGCATTATGTCATTTCTCCCACACATCAAGCCTATAAAGTAGGTGCTATTATGCCCATGTTAGAGATGAGAAGACTGAGGGTTTCACGGTGCTGGTACCAGTTTACCCTACAGCCACAGCCCGGCTCCAGCCCACCCCCATTCCATCTCCACCGGGCCCAGAAGCCCTCGGCACCCAGAGCCACCGCGGTGACCCCAGTTTTCAACCTGTGGCTCATGGAGCTCTCCCCTGCTTCTTCACCACCACCTCACAAGGGTAAAACCCTGGCGGAGGACATTCTTTCCGCAGCTTAGTGTCCCCCATCTATATGATAAGAGGTGCCCAGAACTCAAGCCATATCCCTCAACAATTACCAGGCCATTGTGTTCCACTGGGCCTCTTCCCACACTGCTTCATCTGCCTCCCACACACCTACTAACCTTGCAAGTCTCCCCGGGGCCTAGTGAGAACTCTGTCACTGCCTCCGTCACACTCCCTCCCTGAACTTGGAACAATCTCCCAGCGCGATACCTAACTAAGACATTCCAATTACCAGCGGCCATGTCTGTATCTCCCACCAGATGGTGAGTCCATGAGGGCAGGAGTGATCTCTGATACATTTCTCCAGACGGAGTCAGACACTGAGATGTTTGTGGGAGGAAGGGAGGGAGGGAGGAAGGGTCTTTCCAATGGAGAGTAGACTGGGGTGTCCATAGCCTTCATTCTAGCGAACACCGTTGAGATAGAGGAACATTTTCATACTTCTAAAATGTATCAGCTCGGAAAGGATGAAGTCAAAGGCGGGGGGCTGCGATCGAGGGCAATGTGAAACAGGAAAGAAGAAGGGTGTGCTGCGGCTGGGGCAAGTGATGGGACATGGATGATTCCCAGGGTGATGAAGTCTTCCCGCCAAGGCTGAAGAGACTCTAGAAAAATCAGGTCCCGACAGCCACAGAACACAGCAAGCAGATACCGCAGGCCCAAAAGGACCAGCCCCGTGGACAAAGGCAGATCTATTTCTAGGAGCCAACTGGAATCCTCTGAAGTTTCGTGGATGGGGAGACCCAGGAGACTGGTAAGGGGGTGTCATCTTGAGTCCCACAAGAAGTGAAGGGTGGAGGTGTGGGAAGGGGACCCTGATCCTGCGCTTTTACTTTCATCCCACCTTCCTTGTCCTGAAACTGGTGGGCCCTGGCCTGGTCCTGGGGCTGATCGGCTTACAGCTGTCTGCTGGATGCACAGACAACCGGCTGGGGCAGAGGCTGGAGAGGTAAGCAAGGCCATCTCCCAAGCCTCCAGCCCCTTGGAGGCTCCTCGGCAAATGGCGTCCATGGGGCCTACACAGGAGGAGGACCAGGCAGTGGGGATGGCCCAGAAGAGTTTGGCAGCGTGCCAGCAGGCCTGCCCTGGCACAGAGATGTGAGCAGATGGCCGTTGCAACTGGTCTAATTGCTGTCTCATTGGCTCTCCCAGGGGCTTATTCCAGAGCCAAGTGAAGGGAGGTTACTGCCGCGAGACTTGAGGGAGCCTGAGGAGAGGTGGAGGGCCCGGCACTTTGAAAGGCATTGACAAACCCCAGCATGCCGAGGGCAAAGACCCAAGTTGGGGGTGGCAGGGGGTGGGCAAAGAAGGGAGCAAAAAAGCCAGGAGGGAAAGGCCTGATTATCCCATCATGTGCTCTGGGCTCCCCCTTGACCCTCTGTCCCCCTCTAGCTAAAGCTCTGTGTCTCCTGTTCCCAGGGCCCTTGCTGGCCTGTCCCTACTCCTTCACCTGCACTTGCTACGTGAGGCCCCTGCTGTCAGGCTGCCATCCCTACTTCGGCTCTCACCTGACCTCAGAGATCTAATTACAGAACTCAGTGGATGGTTTTCTATCCTTAACTCCACGGATCTCTCGGCCACACGAGATATCTATGACCACCTCCAGCTTAGTGAGAATCTCTACTCCCAGATTCTATACTCTCTACTTAGCTGTGGTTTTCCTGGTTCTCCTCCTACTTCTCTGACCATTCTTTGTCAGTCCCTTCCCCGGACCTCTCCTCTTCAGCATGCCCCTTAAAGACTGGGCTCCCCAAACTGCCACTCGCAAGCCTCTCTTCACAGATGCTTCCTGGGCCCACTCGGCCACTCCTGTGGCTTCTTCCACCTCCTCTAGGCAAGTGAATTCCAAATGTCACCTCAGCCTGGACCACTCTCCCGAGCTTTGTCCGTATCAATATTTCCCTAGTGGTCGTCTCCGAGGACACGTCAAACCCACCTCACCCCAAACAGAACTTATACTCAGGGACCACATTTCTGCCCTTTTCATTTCTCAAGGGGCAGCCCCACAACCCACCCAGGCTCTCAAGCTAGAAACCTTTGCTCCTCCTTCTCCCTCACCCCTCACATCTAATTAATTGCCATGACCTGCCAATTTTACCTCCTTAATAGCTCTGGAATCCATCCCAAGCATTCCATCCCTACAAACACTGCCCTGATTCAGGCTTTTATTATTTCTCTGCCGCCAGAGTGCGTCCTCCTCTGACCAGCCTCCTTAACTGCAGCCAGAGAGACTTTCTGCAGACAAATCTGAGCATGTAATTCCCCAATTAAATTCCACCAGTGACTCCTCATCGTCCCAGAGTCGAGTCTAAGTTCCTCAGCCCGATGCACAAGGACCCTGCTTCCCCACCTCATCGCCTAGTCCCGGCATGTACCACACTCCTCACGTCACCCTCAGTACTCCCGGCCTCCTCTTTAGCTGGCAGATTCCTAATCACGTAGGCAGCTTGGTGGGGTGGTTAAGAGCGCGATCTCAGGGGTCTGGCTGCCCAGCTGGGCAAGTCACTTACCTCTCTGTGCCTCGGTTTCCGTACCTGTGAAATGGGGATATCAACAGTTGTTATCGCATAAGGTTGTATGCATCTCAAAGGGCGTGCTTGTTAATTAGATCATGCTTGTAAAGCACTTAGACCAGTGCCTGACACATATTCAGTGCCGTATAAGGGTTAGCTGTTCTTAGCTATTATTCCCTCTTCAAGGACCAGCTCAGACATTACCATCCTTGTGAAGCCACCTTCTCCTCCGAGACTAAGATAAGTGGCCCTCTTCTGGGCCCCTAGAGCCCTGGCTAAATTCCATCATGGCACTTGAGACCATCTGCCTGCTGCTTGACCTTCCTCCTCTGCTACTTGATCTAAAGGACTGAGGTCTAATTTAGCTCTGCATCCCTAGCCCCTAGTCCAGGACCTTTCATTTGAGACTCAGACCAGTTGGAGAATATGAATATCATCTCCATTCTGCAGATGGAGAAACTGAGGCTCGGGGAGGGAAGGGCAATGTCCCAAGATCACACAGCTAGAAACTGGCAACACATGGGTTTCAACCCCGGCCCACATGATTCCAAACCCCAGGATCTTTCTACTTTACCTAACTGCCTCGGAGGAAAGGGTCTTGAAATCTTGAAGGAAGGGCTTAAAGGAACTAGCGAATGCTCTGCCCGAAGGAGAGACAACTCAGGGGCAAGGGCAATCCTCTCCCAAGCGTCTGTTTGAAGCTTACTGGTGCTGGTATGTGTGTCTCAATAGTGGTGCCAAAATGCATGTGCTGGACACGTGTGCGATGAGGTCACGCCGGAATGCTAGAGATGGAAACCCAGAGATGAGTACTTTCGTCTCAGAGACCCTGCTCACCTCTGCACGGTTCTCCAGAGTTTATAAAATGCTTTGCCATCCCATTTTGGCATTTGATCAGCCTCACGCACCTGTGGTGAGGTAGCCTCTGCTCAGACCGGGCAGCGACGTAGCCCGTCACCCAGCTCAGAAGTGGCAGAGCCGGGACTCCGACTTTGCATCGACGCGCAATGTCTTGAACAGGCCCCCATTTCCTTTTGGCTGGATGTTTCAGGAGAACCGGACTGTGGCTGGGGAGGGTTCTTACCCAAAGAAATGGGCATGTGAATGCTGCAGTGGCTTGGGGGTGTCCTGCCCAGAGGGAGGAGAGACAAAATAGACTCAGTGTCCTCATCCACCAAAGGGAATGACACCCCCAGCCTCACACGGGAGGTGCAAGTCTCCAACGAGCTAGCACAAATAAAACAGACAAATGCCTCCTGCACGGTAAGCGCTCAACAGCTAGAACGTTGCATCAGAATTCTTAGAATGCTTGTAACCGCATAACCGTGACAAAGGTGTTGGAGGGAAGGCGGCATGTCAAGAAGCAGGCAGAACCAGATTTTGAAATACCCCTCTGGCCCTTCCCGATTGTAGGACCCTGAGAAAAACCTGTCACGTCTTCCTTGCCCCATTTGCACGAGAGAAACGCTGGCGTGTGCCTTACAGAATTGTGCGGGAGAGGACATGTGTGGAATGGCTGGCGTGGGGGCAGGTGCCAATCATGGCCGACACAGTGGTTAGGCCTTTGGAGTCAGATCACGTGGGTTCCAAGCCCCGCTTCCTTACCTGGCGGCTGTGCGACCAACCGAGCCCTCCCAAGTCACTTCTCTGGGCCTTGGTTTCTTCCTTGTGGAGCCGGTTGCAAAGATTCAAAGAGGGAATACATGTCAAGTGCTTACAACTGCTCCTGGCACGGAGTACCTGCTCTTTGCGTGCTGGCGATTATTGTTACTATCAGACAGAGGCCTGAGAGGCATGAAATAGTGCCCCCCCTTCTCCCAAGGCACTGCATCCCTTCATGAACAAAGACATGAGTTGAGGCCAGTCAGAACAGATTAGTGGCGTTCCTTTCATTCAGCTTCCTAAAGGCCCAGAATGACCCCTCCAGGGCTGGGGCCCTGCTTGCCGCGTTGCTGTGAGCAAGCCGAACCTTAGCCAAGATGCCCCAGGCTCTCTCCCAGATTAGGCCAGAACTGTGGAGAGCCACTATAAAGAAAGAGCTTTGTCGGATTTAGAGAGCTCAGAAACCATTACCTGACATCCCACTCCCTCCCTGAGGGGCCGCGGGTAGAAATTAGGGAATCCATCCATCTCTCACCCATCTAACGATGGCCGCCATGGCCGGCAGGCTATAGGGGCTTGGCTTACTGGGCCCAGCGGCAGCAGGGGGCAGGGCAGGGCTGAGGCCGGCACCTGGCGTCCAGGCCTAGCCTGGTGAGGGCAGGCAGTGCCCCGTGAAGTTCCTGTGCGGGCCCCATTTACAGCAGGCTTCTTGGAGACCCAGTCACCCGCTCTAGGCTTTCACAGCTTCTCCCAACCACCCAGGCCTCGCTAGGCCTTTGGGCACCCAGAAGGAAGCGGGAGCCCAAGGAGCCCCTTGGGTCAGTGCTCGGGGCCGAGAGAGCTCCGGTGGGGTTTTCACACACAAAAGCTGCAGTCTCCAGTTAGTGACCCCTCCCCATCCGAGCCCGCCCTGCCCCACCCCCAGTGCCGCGTGGAGGGAAATCAGGAGAAGCTGAGGAATTGTTTGTAATTAGTGTGTTTTTAAAGGCTTTTCCGTGGGCCTTTAGCAGATTTCTGGGGAGGGCAGCTTGCCAGGGAGCATTGAAATGGAAATCCTGTGTTCTAGCCGGGACAGTCTTGGAAGGAGATTCTTCCCAGAGAAAAGGCCAGAAGCCCCGCCCCCCTCCCCCAAGTGCCCCCATGCGCTGCTGTGGTCACTGCCGGCTGGGCGATGTGGGGGGCTTTGTGGAATGGCATTCGTGCCCGCAGGCCTCAGCTCTGGCCTCAGGACCCGTCCGTTTAGCCCCCACATGAAAGGCGGCTCCACAGGCCCCCAGCTCCACTGTCTCTGACCTCAGGGGCACATCCGTTCACCACCCCCCCACACACAGAATAATCACCCGCTTTCCCCACTCTTTCCAAACGGGAGGCACCGGCCCTGGAACATGGCACCTCCAGGGCGACCTCCTCTGAAGTTACCCAGAAATCAGGCATACATACAAGCAGCCATTCTACGAACAGGACAGTCCCTCCTGCCTGAGCCGCATTTTACGGTTCGCAATGCCTTTGCCCATCTGCCAGTCCACCTAGTTATCCAGCAGCCCAAGGCGGAGCTACTGCCTATGATTACCAGTTCACAAATGGGGCTGGGGGGCTGGTGACTGGCCCGAGTTTGCTCAGCTAGCAGAACCCCAGAGCTGGGCCTAAGGCCGAGGTCTGTAGGATGCCTCTTCCCGCCCCACCCCAAGCTGCCTCTCCCACACGCTGGCTGACACGCAGGCAGGACTGTTCTGGTGCAGTCCTGGGGCCTTGTGGTCTGGGATCATTTCCTGTGGCCTGAAGTACTTATTTGCAAGTTGTAAGGACTGCCCGTTTTCTGGAGGCCTCACTGAATGCTTCCAGCTGGGAATTTAACCTTCTCAGACCCAGCTGTGGCTCTCGAGAGTGCTCTTCATTCCCATCCATTTTCCTAGAACCCCCTGAGGTAAATTAGCTGTGTAAGGGTGGGTGACAATGGTGGAGCACTGGACTGGGACCCAGAAGACCTGGTCTGGACTGGCTTCGCCACCCACTTGCTCTGTGACCTTGTGCAAGGCCCTTCACCTCTCTGACCTCAAACCAAGACTCAGAAAGTGTGCTTCCCAGCCCAGCCTCTTGTTTTCATTGGAATATGAATGGAACTGACCTCCCTCTTGCAGTTCCTCCACAGCTCCAGGTCTTGGGAGAAGCAGTGGATTTGTTGCCCATGAAAGCTGGCTAGGTTGGCCCTTTGGGGACAGTGGAAACCACCCCCCCAACCAGCCCCTCCAGCCTCGTACAGACGGGCAAACTGAGGCACAGGAAAGGGGAGTGACTTGCCCAGGGCCATCCAGGGAAGCTAATGGTAAGGTCAGGATTAAAATCGGGTCCGTTGTGGTGGTACCAAGGCTGGCATGGGAGATTTTAGCCTCCTATAATTTTTCCCGCCAGCCCCATAAGCCATTCCCAATAAAACAGTAATGACACATGCATGCTTAAACTCCTATAGAAAGTGCGAATCAAAACACCTTCAGAAATTTTTGCTATTTTTCTAAAGATTTTACTTATTTACTTGACAGAGAGAGAGCCAGTGAGCACAAGCGAGGGGAGTGGCAGGCAGAGGGAGAGAGAGAAGCAGGCTCCCCGCTAAGCAGGGACCATGATGCGGGACTCGATCCCAGGTCCCCAGGATCATGACCTGAGCTGAAGGCAGTCGCTTAACCGACTGAGCCACCCAGGTGCCCCAATTTTTGCTATCTTTCTTGATAGTATAACACCCATGCTCCAGGTAAATACAGGGCTTGCTGGCCTCCAGAGACGCCCGACCTGCGCTAGACCGCCACCACCCTTGAGGCCATCCTGGAGGAATGGCGGTGGTGACGGCGCAGGCGTGGGCTCCTCGCACTCCCGCCAGCAGCCTCCTCTCTGCGTCTGTGCACACACAGCATCCCGGGATACCTCCCCTCGCACCCCCCCGCCCACCTGCCGCCCTCCTGAACTGGCAGACGTTTCTCAAACACAGCGCTTCTCCCCTCCACCTCTGCCCTTACATTGGCTCTCGGAAGACAAAGGACAAGAAGGAGGGTCTAAGATTTCATCGATATTTTAGAGGTGACTCTGCATGTCGTGTCTTTCCCTAGAAAGGAAGTTTCTGAGCCTGCCCCAGTACACAGAACATAAAGGAACCAGAGCATGTTAGAGCTGGACTAGCCCTTCGAGACCTCTGGTTCAGCCCTCTCAAGTTACACAGAGAGAAACTGAGGCTCGGACAGGGGGAAGGGCCTTAGAAACCTGGCAGCAGAGGCAGGACTAGAAACCTCTTCTGCCCCTGCAGCTAGTGTTCTGTTTTGTTTTTGTCGTTTCCACCCTCCCTCGTGCCCTGCTGCCTCTCGTGCCCACGTGCAGGCTCAGCCATGTGTGGGCTAATGCAGGCTGACGGCTGCTGGGAGGGTCACACATGGAGACACGCACCGGCCCATTCACTCTGACACATACCCCAGCTGGCAGTCCCCTGACATACACTCCTCCATCCCCACTCCCCAGCACCTACCCACCCCCCCATCCCCTCCACCAGCCTTGCCCCAGAGCAAAACCAGCCCCCCCCCGATTCACAGGCCCCTCCCCCCTGGGGGCCCCCCCCCCCCCCCCCCCGGGGGTCTTGCTTTGTGGAAAGGCCCGCCCACAGCTGTGTAGAGAAGAGCTGGGTTTGAAGGTGCTCATGGGGGGCTGGGAGGCTCAGGGCCACGGAGCTGGGCTGTGTGTATGCCGTGTTTGTATGACTGAAGGCTGGATCCAGAAGGCTCCGCCGGGAGGCCTGGAGCCCAGCCACACCTTAAATAAAGCCAAGCAAGGAGAGGAATCTTGAACGTTTGGAGAGAGAACAGGACAGAAAAGGAGACAGGGCTAAATAGCCTGTAAAAGATAAGGCCAGGAGTGGAGGCCTGGAGGCCTATTCCGGCGGAGGTGGGACTTGTCCTAGAAAAAAAAGCTGCCAGGCAGCGGTCCAGAAAGTGCGAGCTCAGGGGCCACAGAACAGGAGCCTGGGCCCGGGTTGGGGAGGGGTGGGGGGGGGGCAGCTCCCTAGAGCCTGGGGGAGAAGGTGCTGAGCTGAGGAGAGGCCAGGCAGAGGCCTCCGACAGCAGAGGGACGAAGATAATAAGTCTCTCGGGCTGGGCGGGGTTGAACAGTGCCTGACACCCTGCGTGTCCGTCCGTGATGGCTAAATGGAAACAGAATTGGGTGAATGGACGAGCCAGTGAATGAGTGGGTTCTGTCTCCCTTTGGAAGCTTGGGCCTGAGCCCCCCTCACAGCCGGGGCCGGCTTGATGTGGCTGGCGGCTGGAGGAAGGATTAAAGGGACTGCTGCCTGGAGAAAAGAATCTGAGCCCTTTGGCACCGTTCGCGATACCCAGTCGCCCGGGCACAGTCGCCCCGCTCAGCCGAGCTCAGTAGGTGGGGCCCTGGCTCATCATCGGCCTGGGCTTTAGTGCCCCTCATAGCCAATCTAATCTACTCCCCCCCCCCACTGCATGCTTTATTTATTTTTATTTATTTATTTTTAAGATTTTATTTATTTGACAGAGAGATAGTGAGAGCAGGAACACAAGCAGGGGGAGTAGGAGAGGGAGAAGCAGGCTTCCCGCGGAGCAAGTAGCCTGATGCGGGGCTCGATCCCAGGACCCTGGGATCATGACCTGAGCTGAAGGCAGACACTTAAGGACTGAGCCACCCAGGCGCCCCTCACCGCATGCTTTAAATGGAGAAACTGAGATTCAGACTGGGAATGAGTATCCCGCCC
>NC_058419.1:71852982-71862340 GCF_002201575.2 Neomonachus schauinslandi | reverse complement strand
GGAGTTCGACCGGGGAATGGGATCCCCGCCCCCCCCCCCCGCCCCCATCCAGGAGTCCGCTGGTGGCAGAGCTCAGCCTCAGGCTTTTCTCAGCTGGCTTGGGCAACCTGCAGTTTATCCCAGCAGCTGCCTGTCTCTCTTGCCTCTACCACAGCACCCTCAGCCTCTGACTCAGTGGCTTCCGGGCCCCCGGGAGAGCCCTGGGAGAGCCCTGGGGAAACCAGGAAGGGTGGAGCAAGAATACAGAAAGAGGAGAGGCGAATTTCTCTGGGGAAGCCGAGGAGGGGCCGCCTGGCTGTTAGTCAGGACAGTGCCTGTAGGAGGGAGGCGTCTGCCAGAACCCTGCTGTCCACCCTGACGCTGCTGAGCTCAAGCCTGGTGCCCCTCGCCCCCAAAGGTGCCCGGGGCAAGGTGTGTGTTCCCCACACACTGCACCACACGCACAGGCACGCGCGCAAACACACACACACACACACACATACACACGCACACACAGGGTCCCTGCATACATGTGCCATCCTATGACAGAGGCAATGGTTATGAAGACAGTCTCCATCCCCCAGCTCACAGCGGGGCCTGGCCTCAGCTAGAAGGGAAGTACTGGGTGGCTTGGGGGACAAAGGCCATTGGATTCCACACACCACCACTGGATATTTTTCTTGTTAACACACAATGCTGCTTACATAACTGGAACTGGCTAGACACTGTGAGAAACGTTTAGGGCTTAAGAAAAAGCAGGAGGAGGAATAAATAGCCACAAAGCCACAGGGTCCCAGGGGCTGCTTTCCTGAAGATGTTCTGCTCCCCCGCCCTCCCACACTCCCATGAATGGGGGTCTGGAAAGGAGACTGAGGGGATGGAACATGCTCGCGGCTCAGCGGCCCGGCCTGTCCCCATCCGCTCACAGGGCTTTCCGCTGTGAACACAACCCAAGCTTCTCCACGGCCCTTCACCTTTTTTGCCCAGCTGGCCTAGCACCCCACTACCTTCCGGGCCCGGCTTGCCACCAAGCCCCAGCTGGAGGCTGGGTCCAGGCTGAGATCGCAGTGGTTGGACGACTGTCAAGGCCAGGGCCTGAGGGATGTCTCCACCCACCCTGGTCACAGCTAGAGTGAAGCCAGTTGCTTCCACTCAACTCTGACCCTGACTCCAGTCTCAGCCCCAGTTCCAGGGAGAAAGAGATCCAGGAGAGAGCAAGCCGTGGCTCAAGGGCCCGCAAAAGATGGGGGGGTGGGAGCAAATGAGAAAGAAAACCGATTTTATCAGCACATTCAGAACCACTTTGGGGCCAAAGTGGCCACCTTCTTTGTCTCCTCAGCCGGCCTCCTCAGCGCGCCAGAACACACAGGTGGGATCTCTAAACAGAGGGCCGGGCCAAAAGGGCAAAGGAAAATGTGCCAGGTTGCTTAACCCAAACGTGCAAGGAAACGCCTACGTGTGTGTAAGGGGAGGTGTGCGAGGCAAATGAGCAAAGATGACATGATGCCCTCCCTTAGTGTCCCAGGGCCAGGCCATCCAGCCCCAGGGACTGCCTCCTTGATGGTCACTTGTTCCCTGGGACAAACAGGCTTACAGGAAATGGCCCCATGACACCCCACATTCTCCCATTCTACGACTGGGCAAGGGGAGTCGGAAAGATTGCATTCCCTGGCCCCCCGCTGCTCAGTTATTTCGCAGACAGAACGTCCTATCTCCATACCCTTATGCCTCTTCTGGAGGCAAGAGTTCTCGGAACTTCCTTTTCTTCATGCCCACCTCTGCCTTTCCCGTCCTCGGAGAATCCCCACCACCTTTTGAGAGTGGCACTCCTCGAAAAAGAGTCCAATCTACTTCCCCGGCAGCGCCATCCCCGCTCTCGCTCCGCCTGGCCCCTGGAAAATGGGTAAGGGGGATCTGGTGACTGGCACCCGTAGGTCCCTAAATGAGAAGCATGTTTGTTTATAGCCAGATGAAATCCATCCCTACTCCCACCCCCGTCCCCCAGCCACGTCTGCGTATACATCTCAGAAGTTCCTGCCCCGGCCTCTACACCAAGCTTCTGGCTTCTCCCAACCTTCCCAGCCCTGGATCCCCGGGAGGCGGGGCTGAGGTGGCTGCCACATTCAGCGTGGCAGAGCCGCTAGCTCAGTACAAATCAGAAACACATTGGAGGCAGGCAGGCCAGGAGGGAGCAGACAGGCCGGGGCTGGGGCCCATTAAGGCCGGAGCCCGGCCACGCTGTTTGCCGCCTCGGCAAAAGGTTTCAGGTCTGCCTCCTGATTGTTTGTTTGTCTCAGAGCTGAGACAGGCTGAGAAGGCAGCTGACAAGGACCGGGGGGGGGGGGGGGGGGTTGGCGCAGGGAGGCCCCCGGCTCTCACCGGTTCTCCCCAGCCTGGAACTCATGGAGCGCAGGAGAAGCCGAGCTGCCTCATTTCCCTCCCCCCACCCCCAAATTCCAAACAGATGTGCAGTCAGATTCTTCCTCTCCTTGGTTGGGGGAAACAAAAGAAATTAAAAATGGGACCCTAGAGACACTACTTTCAGGCGAGCCCTAACATAAAGAAGGGATAAAAGGGAGACACAGGAAGGACTTCCAGAGGTGCAGGTGATACGGGAGAGGTGAGGGCATAGTTCACCCCTTCCCCTGAAGATAATGTTCGTGAAGATTCCGGTCTGAGATGGGGCAGTCGTTGGGGGGAGGGGGTGTGTGCCTGGAAGGATGATTGCTCTGGGAGGTCCCACTGAGTCTCAGATGTGAAGGATTCAAAGATGTCTGCACTCATGAAAAGAATCTATATATCTTGACTCAGTGAGCCCTGGCTTCATCGGGCCTGGCATTCAGAGCCCGCCCACTCAGAGATAGAGACTCCGAGGCCCAGAGAGGGGAAGTCATTGCTCAGGGTCTCAGAGTGGATCCGACTCTGGACTCAGTCATCTAACATGGAGGCCTCCCCGCTCCCCAGCCAATGCTCCCGTCCCTTCACATTGCTCCCTTTTGTCAGTATTCTCATTTTGTAGGAAAGCAGATCCCCTACCCCTCTCGGTCTGTCTCACCCCAGCTCGAACCTAGGGTCTGGGCATATTCTCTGGCGGGATGTCTTTGAAGTCTGGAAGTCTCTGGATTTGCTTGGCAACCATGGCCCCCTATAAGGAGGTTTCTACTAGTGCTCCCCCTTTCCCCCTGCCAGGCTCAAACACCCACGATTGGTTGTGGACAGTGTGGTCACGTAGCGAGCACCCGAGCTTAGGTTACCAGGCCAGTGGCCTTGTTTCCAACAACAGATCTTCCAGCCTGCCACTGGCTAGGCCTTCTTGAGGGCACCACGAGTCTCGTGCCCAGCCTGCCTCAGCTCAGCTCCTGCCTCCTCTCTGATCTGCCTGCCACCTTGTCAAACCTGCTGAGGCTGTCTCTGGGTGCCCTGTGGGCTCCCGACGGGGCTCAGCTGGAGATGTCCCCCACGACACACACGTGCACGCACACGTGCGCACATACTTTGTGTGTGCACATACATACACTCTCTCTAGAAGCATCTGGTGATTGTTGCTCTGCCACTTGGGTCTAGGGGACGAGCCAAGCCACACTCTACCATTTAGACTACCAGGCTGGCAATCACCAATGGCACATTATCTTCTCGAAGGCCTTGCCCCAGGGGGCTTTGAAAATTCCTGACTATTGGTGTTCATGCCAGTGCTGCTAAGGATCAATACGAAGGAAAAGGTTTGGGGAGATGGTGGCCAAGGAGAATGATTTCTCTTCCTCTCTCTTTCAGTCATTCACACACACACACACACACACACACACACACACACACACACTTACATCCTCCTCATTCTTCTCTCTCTTTTTTCTCTCTCCCTCCCTCCCTCCCCATCTCTCTTTTTTCTTGCAGTAAATTCCAAACAGATGGGCAAGTCTTCTCTTCCACTTCTGAAGTTGAGGGGAAATATCAGCCTTGGGGAAGCCAGAAATCACTCCCTTCCTCAGACTGGATCATCTCAGCCTCGCTGGGCCTCCTATTCCAGTGTCTCACACCTCGACGGATTAGGCCAGATATTAAAAAGTATTTCCTAAATCCTTTTTTGTTCCAAGTCTACTATTGACCCTTGCGCTTTCCTATTTGCAGGGCCTCATAACATTGTGGCGCGGAGGAGTAGGGAGGGGAGCAGGACATACTTTCTAGAATTCAACTAGAATCCTGGGCCGGACCCAGGCTGCAACCCCATTATCAAGGGGAAGATGAGCTCAACCGCTGGGCATGACTGAGAATATCAATGGAGTGTTGTGTCTGCCTATACAAGCTCTCTAAGCCTAGAGACAAGCACAAACAGAAACGGCCGCATTTGGAACAGTTAAATGCTGCTTCTTGCTTTGCAGCAAGAACTGGGTCTTGTTATTTCAGCTATAGACAGAGGGATTTATATGTCTCCATGTGATTTTTTCCTTGCAGGGCCGAGGCCTGGAATCCCTATGCATGGCAGGGCTGGGACAAAGCCTCTCCTATCTAGGGATGGTCCCGGAAAGGGCAGTGGGAACCTGAGTGGGGCTGAGCTGCCCGGTTTCCAGGGCCGGCAGCCTCTTGGGACCACAGCTGTGGCCACAGAGCCACCATCCAGGCCCCCGATCCCCAACCTTGGCTGAAGCTTCACCTGGACGCCTGGCTTGACGGTCAGCATCTTCTGTAAGTGGTTTCACTTCATTAGCTTGTACCTCTGCTTGGTAGCCCAGATCTGACAGCTAGCCCCATAAATCTGGGCCCATCCTAGGAATGCAGAAGGATGCTAGAAGAGGGTTATGATCCCAGCTTGCTTCCCTGACAGGTAATGACAATAATGCTAACCAATGCCTTTTGAGTAGTGACTCTGTGTCAGGCACTGTTCCAAGAGCTTGACATGTATCCTGTGACATAGGAACTCTTAACGTTACTCTCATTTTACAGATGAGGAACCTGAGCAACAGAGGTGAAGTAACTTGTCCAGGGTCACACAGTTAGCAAGTGGCAGAACTGGAATGCAGCCCAGTCTAGAGACTGGGGCCTCCAGCATGTAATCACTGCTTTCAAGGGCTACTGCCCAGGCTTCCCTGGACTGTAGTCAGGCCTCCCAGCCCCATGCCCTGTGGCTCTGCCTCCACGACCTTCCCATCAGAGTCTTATTACTAGATACCACCTGTCTGCCTGACTCCTGCCCAGCCGCTGAGCCTGGGCTCACCAGCCCTCCTGCTGTCAAGCTGGGCCTTGGCTTCTTCTTTTTTAAAAAGATTTTATTTATTTATTTGACAGAGAGAGAGAGAGAGAGAGAGCACAAGCAGCGGGAGCGGCAGGCAGAGGGAGAGGGAGAAGCAGGCTCCTGCGGAGCAGGGAGCCCAATGTGGGGCTCGATCCCAGGACCCTGGGATCATGACCTGAGCCGGAGGCAGACACTTCACTGACAGCCACTCAGGCACCCTGGACCTTGGCTTCTTGATGTCTGCTGGGACCTTCCTCCATTACCTGCCCTGCCCTGTCCCGGCCTCTTGTCAGAACTGACAACCCGGTCACTTCTGCTAGAGATTTAGCACCGTGCTGTCCCATAGAAATATTATGCAAGCCACATATGGAATTTTCTAGTAGCTAAGTTTAAAAAGTGTTTTTAAAAAGTGTTTTTAAAAAGTGAAATTAGGGGCACCTGGGTGGCTCAGTTGTTAAGTGTCTGCTCAGGTCATGATGCCAGGGTCCTGGGATTGAGCCCCACATCGGGCTCCCTGCTTGGCAGGGGGCCTGCTTCTCCCTCTCTCGCTGTGTCTCCCCCTGCTTGTGCTCCCTCTCTCGCTGTGTCTCTCTATGTCAAATAAATAGACAAAATTTAAAAAAAATAAATAAATAAAAAGTGCAATTCATTTTAATAATACATTTCCTTTCACTCAAAATATCCAAAGTAGTATCATTTCAGCATGTGATCAACAGAAAAACTATTAATGAGATATTTTACTTTCTTTTTTCCACACTCAATCTTCCAAGTCCAAGTACATATTTTGCATTCCCAGCATATCTTTTTTCCCCCAAGATTTTATTTATTATTTATTTATTTATTTATTTATTTATTTATTTATTTATTTATTTGACAGAGAGAGTGAGCACAAGTAGGCAGAGCGGCAGGCAGAGGAAGAGGGAGAAGCAGGCTCCCGCTGAGCAGGGAGCCCGATGCGGGGCTCGATCCCAGCACCTCAGGATCATGACCTGAGCCGAAGGCAGACGCTTAACGGACTGAGCCTCCCGGGTGCCCCTACACTCCCAGCATATCTTAATTCCACCTGGGCACACGTCAGGCGCCCAGAGGGCACGGGCGGCGAGAGGCTGCAGTATTAAACAACACAGATCTAGAAACGGAGTGTGGATTCGGAGGAGCCCCGGGTACAGAGAAGTAAAATAACTGCAGGGTGAGGTTGGTGCACTGCATGGAGGAGATGAAATGGGTACTGACTTGGGAGTTCAGCAACCTGAGTTCTACTCCAGTTGCTGATGTCGGGTCACTGGTGAGCTTGAGGAAACCCCTTGCCCTCTCTGGATAGTACAACAAGAAGGTTGGCCTAAAGCCCCCTCCACCTTGAACATTCTACTCCTGTCCACCTATTCCACACCCCTCCTATCTCCCCTACATGCCCACGGTACCCAGTTCTCAGTAGAGAAAACGTCCAGAAAATGGTGAAGCTCTCAAGAAGTAAGATGAGCACCAGTAGAGGCTCACGTTCTCCAGAACATAAATCTGTGGTCTCTACTGCCTCTTCTGGAAACATCCCCGGTTATGTGTTGCTTGGCCCCTCATTTCTCACGGCCAGTAGATGCTGGGACTTGGCCTGGGACTGTCACATGCCTCCTAAATCTGTGCAGAGAGTCAGGTCATCTTTCCAGTAACAGGAGCAGTTTGAGCAGAAGTGAGCCCAGTGGTATGCCAGGCAGCCGGTTTTTACCTTTTTTGAGAACCCAGCTGGCTAAAAGCTTCTCAGTCTTCATTCATGCACAACCCCCCTCCATGTTCTGTGTATCCCATACCAACCAGAACGATTTTGATATAAGCTTGACTTTCTGGAGGTTAGACCACCAGGGGGAGAAAATAAGTATATTGAATATGCTTTTACCAACCCACATACCTTTGGGAATTCTGTAATTCACCCCTCCACGCACCCCAACTCCTGGCCCAGCTGAGTCACTGGCCTAAACGGAAACCCTATAGCCATTAGGGAAATGTCGTTAGTAGGGTTCTGATCTGGAGGTTTGAGGAAACAAAGGAGTTTCCAAGTGATGTTGACTAGGTATAACCCAACTGGAACAATGCTGGCCTATTCAAATGATTCCTTTTTTTTTTTTTTTTTTAAATTTTTTTTTATTTGTCAGAGAGAGAGAGAGCACAAGCAGCGGGAGCGGCAGGCAGAGGGAGAGGGAGAAGCAGGCTCCCCACTGAGCAGGGAGCCCGATGCGGGACTCGATTCCAGCACCCTGGGATCATGACCTGAGCCGAAGGCAGCCGCTTAACCAACTGAGCCTCCCAGGTGTCCCAATTCAAATAATTCTTTTGAAGAAAATACTGACTGCTTAAGGTCACCATTGGAGTATAGTGACCTTCTTATCACCAAGGTCAAATGTCTGTAGAATTGAAATAGGGATTCCACTTCCAGTTCACGAAATGCTTTTTCTTTGGTGATTCAAGGCTTTGTTTATGAAGGTGGGATGGACCAACACCCGCACCTGTAGGTGTCAAACCTTGCAAATGGGTACCAGAACACAGAAAAAGGGGCCATTTTGCTTGGACATTACCCCTGAGGGCATTGATTTGAGACTTGGTCTAAGCTCCTGGCTATGGAAGCTAGAGGCAAAATTATTCCCTCCTCTGAGACTTGGCACCCCCTGCTGTCAGATGGGACCAAACAGAGCCTGCCCTGCCCTACTGTGGCCCAGAGTAGTTGTGGGGGAGGGGGAGGGTCCCATGCCTAATAGGTGGGAATGGACTTTGTACTGGGCTCATGTGAGGGGTTATTTTCCCCTCCCAGAGAAAAACAGGGTACAGACATGGAGAATCCTGTGTGTCCTCTATCGTCTGCAACTCAGGGTCAGTGGGCAAGCTCAGAAAATGCTTCATCTACTATGGTCTAGGAGTAGATCAGACAGAGATCTGGAGAGCAGCTGGAGCCCAGGGGGGTCAAGGGGGCAATCCCTGAGTCAGAGGTGAGGCAGGAAGAGGCAAAAGATTTACGGATGTTGAATAAGATCTTGAACAGAATTATTCGGAATAATTGTGAAAGCATATAGTGTCTATGTTAGTCCACCTTTTGAGAGAACCCTTGGGCAAAGAGTACTCTTCATAACAACTCAGGAAAGTGAGAACAATTACTATCTCCGTTTTACTGCTGAGGAAGTGGAAGCCCAGAGAGTGTAAGTCATTTATCCAAAGTCACACAGGCAGTGAAGGGCAGAGCCAGAAATGGAATCCTAGGCTGTCTGATAATAGAGCCGTTCTCTGCTCATGCCATGCTGCTCCCGACCCCAGAAGCATTGTGGATGAGCACGGAGTAGTGCTGACTGACTCACGTCGTACCATCCAGGCACTACCCTATGTCCTGTATGCGTATTAGCCCACTTCATGCTCACTACAACCCTACGAGGTAGGTGCCAAGGAAGTGAAGTCACTTACCTAAGGCCAACCCGCTGCCAAGTGGCAGGGCTGGGATATGAGCCTGGCATCTGGTTCTGGAGCCTATGACCACTTCCCCCTGCTTCCTTCTGGGCCAGGCTTTGTTCTCCAGGTGGTGGCCCGAAGCATTCACCGCCCGTGAATCCCTGGGTTAGTGGCAGCCCAGAAACCACCCAGGACCTCCCCAGCAGGCTGAATTCAGCATTCCCTCTGCAGGAGCATCAAGCCACCATGCCCACCTTTTAAGAAAGCCCAGCCAAGCAGAAGCGAGCTCAGCCTGACAAAGAGGCAAGGTGGTGTAGTGGAAAGAATGTGGCCTTTGGCAGCAGACAAACCTGAGCTGAAATCTTGGCTTTAGAAATTACTTTGTGACCTTGGACAACTCACCGAACTTCTCGGGGATGTCAGTGTCCCACTGCTAAGGGCTGTTGTGAGAAGTAAATTAAATGGCTATATAGAAACGTGAATTATATACTCTAAAGTGCTCTTGAAGGTTAGTTGTAATTGTTAGTTGTTCTATAGGGCTAAGTTCCTCTGCCCAGGCTGAAGCCAAAGCGGCGACTAGGAGAAGTGGGCTTTAGAAATGCTAATGCCATGCGTGAGTGACAGGCCGCGGACAATGGCGGAGGGCGCTGTGAATGGGGCTGCCGGCCTGGGAGCAAGGCTCCCCACGTGGGAGCCGAGTGGGGGAGGGAGCCGGAGGGCCCCCCCCCC